>NC_057814.1:243392151-243410185 GCF_018294505.1 Triticum aestivum
AAGCCGCCCTCCCCACCGCGCCGATACGTCGGCGCCGCGGT
Source organism: Triticum aestivum (assembly GCF_018294505.1). Lineage (NCBI taxonomy): Eukaryota > Viridiplantae > Streptophyta > Magnoliopsida > Poales > Poaceae > Triticum > Triticum aestivum. The sequence continues at coordinate 243,392,193 of NC_057814.1, forward strand.
TCGGCGATCCTCTCGCTCCCACAGTACGCTCTCGTAGACTGTCATCCTCTAGCCGCGCCGCCACCTCTGGCTACGTTCTTGTGGAGGCGCACGGCGGTCAGCGCCACCACCGCTGGCGACGTTCGTGTGGAGACGCACGGCGGTCAGCTTCTCCCACGGTACGCGCATTCTAGACTGAGGCCCCGTTCATGTCGGTGTAGCGCTGAATGTTAGCTGATAGACGCTGTTAATCTCACTTTTTGCCGAAGTAGTTTACTGTCAATATGCTCTGCTTCAGAAGCTTCCTTGCCCTGTTCTGTACTCAATCTTCTTAGCTGAGATGGCATGCCAAGGCTAATTAGTTGCTAAAATATCCTTCCATATATTTATTGTGACGTAGATTGCCATGGTCTAGTAGCCAATCTGTTTGGTGAAATAGCTCTACACCGTTTGATACTCGATCTTTGTTGCTGTGATGGCCTTCGATAGTTTGATGGCTGTGTGCTCGGCCTCATTGACTGCTGAAACAGCCTGCCATAATTTGGCACTCAAATCTATTTGCTGAATTAGCTTTACATAAATTTATTACTTAGATCTGCTCATCCAAATATCTTGCCATAGCTTTAGACATCGACCTAGGTATTTTTTTCTGGACTACATAAAAAAGCATATATGTTTTTCCTGTAATATCTAGTAGAAGAACTAATTTGTATGTCTAACAGATGGACATGACTTGGATAACTTCTGCTCGAAGATTCTCCGCTGCATATGTCGAGGGGGTTGAAAACTTCATGAACTTTATCAGAGCTGAGTACGGTGGTCCGAAATCAGATGTGCTCTGCCTGTGTAACAGTTGTATGAATTCGGTTACAAGACCCCAGTCAACTGTGCAAAATCATCTACACTTGTACGGGATGTCGGTCACATATACTAGGTGGGTTCATCATGGTGAAGCTATGAACGTCAATGTTATTGACTACGTGGAAGCAGCAGATCACCATCTTGATCTGCCTGATGCTCAGGTGGAAGAGGAGGAGGAGGTGGTGGTGGCGGAGCTAGTGAGTTTGACAAACATTGAAACAATGCTACGAAATGCTCGTGCATTCCGTGAACTTTCACCTGCAGAAGAAAAATGGTGGGCCCGCATTATGGAACAATACAACATTGTTGTCACCCCAGGAAATAAGCTGTCAGTATTCTCAGCTATGGTCACCTTTCTGTTGGGGAACGTAGTAATTTCAAAAAATTTCTACGCACACGCAAGATCATGGTGATGCATAGCAACGAGAGGGGAGAGTGTTGTCCACGTACCCTCGTAGACCGAAAGCGGAAGCATTAACACAACGTAGTTGATGTAGTCGTACGTCCTCACGATCCGACCGATCAAGTACCGAACGCACGGCACCTCCGAGTTCAGCACACGTTCAGCTCGATGACGTCCCTCGAACTTCGATCCAGCCGAGTGTTGAGGCAGAGTTTCGTTAGCACGACGGCGTGGTGACGACGATGATGTTCTACCGACGCAGGGCTTTGCCTAAGCACCGCTACGATATTATCGAGGTGTAATATGGTGGAGAGGGGCACCGCACACGGCTAAAAGATCGTTGATCAATTGTGTGTTGAGAGGTGCCCCCTGCCCCCATATATAAAGGAGCAAGGGGGATGCCGCCGGCCAAGGGAGGAGAGGCGCGCCAGGAGGAGTCCTACTCCTACCAGGAGTAGGACTCCCCCCTTTTCCATGTTGGACTAGGAGTGGAAGGGGCAAGAGGTGGAGGGGAGGAAGGAAGGGGGGTGCCGCCCCCTCTCCTTGTCCTATTCGGACTGGGGGGGGGGAAGGGGCGCGCGGCCCTGCCCTGGCCTCCTCTCCTCTCATCCACCTAGGCCCACTAAGGCCCATTAAGTTACCGGGGGGTTCCGGTAACCTGCCGGTACTCCGAAAAAATCCCGATTTCACCCGGAACACTTCCGATGTCCAAACATAGGCTTCCAATATATCAATCTTTATGTCTCGACCATTTCGAGACTCCTCGTCATGTCCGTGATCACACCCGGGACTCCGAACAACCTTCGGTACATCAAAACATATAAACTCATAATATAACTGTCATCGTAACATTAAGCGTGCGGACCCTACGGGTTCGAGAACTATGTAGACATGACCGAGACACCTCTCCGGTCAATAACCAATAGGGGAACCTGGATGCTCATATTAGTTTTCCCACATATTCTACAAAGATCTTTATTGGTCAGACCGCATAACAACATACATTGTTCCCTTTGTCATCGGTATGTTACTTGCCCGAGATTCGATCGTCGGTATCTCGATACCTAGTTCAATCTCGTTACCGGCAAGTCTCTTTACTCGTTCCGTAATACATCATCCCGCAACTAACTCATTAGTCACAATGCTTGCAAGGCTTATAGTGATGTGTATTACTCAGTGGGCCCAGAGATACCTCTCCGACAATCGGAGTGACAAATCCTAATCTCGAAATACGCCAACGGAACAAGTACCTTTGGAGACACCTGTAGAGCACCTTTATAATCACCCAGTTACGTTGTGACGTTTGGTAGCACACAAAGTGTTCCTCTGGTAAACGGGAGTTGCATAATCTCATAGTCATAGGAACATGTATAAGTCATGAAGAAAGCAATAGCAACATACTAAACGATTGAGTGCTAAGCTAACGGAATGGTTCAAGTCAACCACATCATTCTCCTAATGATGTGATCCCGTTAATCAAATGACAACTCATGTCTATGGCTAGCTAGTCAAGTAGAGGCATACTTGTGACACTCTGTTTGTTTATGTATTCACACATGTATTATGTTTCCGGTTAATACAATTCTAGCATGAATAATAAACATTTATCATGATATAAGGAAATAAATAATAACTTTACTATTGCCTCTAGGGCATATTTCCTTCAGTCTCCCACTTGCACTAGAGTCAATAAGCTAGATTACACAGTAATGATTCTTACACCCATGGAGTCTTGGTGCTGATCATGTTTTGCTCGTGGAAGAGGCTTAGTCAACGGGTCTGCAACATTCAGATCTATATGTATCTTGCAAATTTCTATGTCTCCCACCTGGACTAAATCCCGGATGGAATTGAAGCGTCTTTTGATGTGCTTGGTTCTCTTGTGAAATCTGGATTCCTTTGCTAAGGCAATTGCACCATTATTGTCACAAAAGATTTTCATTGGTCCCGATGCACTAGGTATGACACCTAGATCGGATATGAACTCCTTCATCCAGACTCCTTCATTTGCTGCTTCCGAAGCAGCTATGTACTCCGCTTCACACGTAGATCCCGCCACAACACTTTGCTTAGAACTGCACCAACTGACAGCTCCACCATTCAATGTAAACACGTATCCGGTTTGCGATTTAGAATTGTCCGGATCAGTGTCAAAGCTTACATCAACGTAACCATTTACGATGAGCTCTTTGTCACCTCCATAAATGAGAAACATATCCTTACTCCTTTTCAGGTATTTCAGGATGTTCTTGACCGCTGTCCAGTGATCCACTCCTGGATTACTTTGGTACCTCCCTGCTAAACTTATAGCAAGGCACACATCAGGTCTGGTACACAGCATTGCATACATGATAGAGCCTAGGGAACATCTTTCATCTTCTCTCTATCTTCTGCAGTGGTTGGGCATTGAGTCTTACTCAATCTCACACCTTGTAGTACAGGCAAGAACCCTTTCTTTGCTTGATCCATTTTGAACTTCTTCAAAACTTTGTCAAGGTATGTGCTTTGTGAAAGTCCAATTAAGCGTCTTGATCTATCTCTATAGATCTTGATGCCTAATATATATGCAGCTTCACCGAGGTCTTTCATTGAAAAACTCTTATTCAAGTATCCCTTTATGCTATCCAGAAATTCTATATCATTTCCAATCAGCAATATGTCATCCACATATAATATCAGAAATGCTACTGAGCTCCCACTCACTTTCTTGTAAATACAGGCTTCTCCAAAAGTCTGTATAAAACCAAATGCTTTGATCACACTATCAAAGCGTTTATTCCAACTCCGAGAGGCTTGCACCAGTCCATAAATGGATCGCTAGAGCTTGCATACTTTGTTAGCTCCCTTTGGATCGACAAAACCTTCCGGTTGCATCATATACAACTCTTCTTCCAGAAATCCATTCAGGAATGCAGTTTTGACATCCATTTGCCAAATTTCATAATCATAAAATGCGGCAATTGCTAACATGATTCGGACTGACTTAAGCATCGCTACGGGTGAGAAGGTCTCATCGTAGTCAATCCCTTGAACTTGTCGAAAACCTTTCGCAACAAGTCGAGCTTTATAGACAGTAACATTACCGTCAGCGTTAGTCTTCTTCTTGAAGATCCATTTATTTTCAATGGCTTGCCGATCATCGGGCAAGTCAACCAAAGTCCATACTTTGTTCTCATACATGGATCCCATCTCGGATTTCATGGCCTCAAGCCATTTTGCGGAATCTGGGCTCACCATCGCTTCTTCATAGTTCGTAGGTTCGTCATGGTCTAGTAACATAACCTCCAGAACAGGATTACCGTACCACTCTGGTGCGGATCTTAATATGGTTGACCTACGAGGTTCAGTAATAACTTGATCTGAAGTTTCATGATCATTATCATTAACTTCCCCACTAATTGGCGTAGGTGTCGCAGAAACTGGTTTCTGTGATGATCTACTTTCCAATAAGGGAGCAGGTACAGTTACCTCATCTAGTTCTACTTTCCTCCCACTCACTTCTTTCGAGAGAAACTCCTTCTCTAGAAAGGATCCATTCTTAGCAACGAATGTCTTGCCTTCGGATCTGTGATAGAAGGTGTACCCAACAGTCTCCTTTCGGTATCCTATGAAGACACATTTCTTCGATTTAGGTTCGAGCTTATCAGGTTGAAGTTTCTTCACATAAGCATCGCAACCCCAAACTTTAAGATATGACAACTTTGGTTTCTTGCCAAACCATAGTTCATAAGGTGTCGTTTCAACGGATTTTGATGGTGCCCTATTTAGAGTGAATGCGGCCGTCTCTAAAGCATAACCCCAAAACGATAGCGGTAAATCAGTAAGAGACATCATAGGTCGCACCATATCTAGTAAAGTACGATTACGACGTTCGGACACACCATTACGCTGTGGTGTTCCGGGTGGCGTGAGTTGCGAAACTATTCCGCATTGTTTCAAATGAAGACCAAACTCATAACTCAAATATTCTCCTCCACGATCAGATCGTAGAAATTTTATTTTCTTGTTACGATGATTTTCAACTTCACTCTGAAATTCTTTGAACTTTTCAAATGTTTCAGACTTATGTTTCATTAAATAGATATACCCATATCTGCTCAAATCATCTGTGAAGGTGAGAAAATAACGATATCCGCCACGAGCCTCAATATTCATCGGACCACATACATCTATATGTATGATTTCCAATAAATCTGTTGCTCTCTCCATAGTTTTGGAGAACGGTGTTTTAGTCATCTTGCCCATGAGACACGATTCGCAAGTACCAAGTGATTCATAATCAAGTGATTCCAAAAGTCCATCAGTATGGAGTTTCTTCATGCGCTTTACACCGATATGACCTAAACGGCAGTGCCACAAATAAGTTGCACTATCATTATCAACTCTGCATCTTTTGGCTTCAATATTATGAATATGTGTATCACTACTATCGAGATTCAACAAAAATAGACCACTCTTCAAGGGTGCATGACCATAAAAGATATTATTCATATAAATAGAACAACCATTATTCTATGATTTAAATGAATAACCGTCTCATGCTTAATGCTGGCACCAAATAACAATTATTTAGGTCTAAAACTAATCCCGAAGGTAGATGTAGAGTGTGCCGACCGCGATCACATCGACTTTGGAACCATTTCCCACGCACATCGTCACCTCGTCCTTAGCCAATCTTCGCTTAATCCATAGCCCCTGTTTCGAGTTGCAAATTTTAGCAACAGAACCAGTATCAAATACCCAGGTGCTACTGCGAGCATTAGTAAGGTACAGATCAATAACATGTATATCACATATACCTTTGTTCACCTTGCCATCCTTCTTATCCGCCAAATACTTGGGGCAGTTCCGCTTCCAGTGACCAGTCTGCTTGCAGTAGAAGCACTCAGTCTCAGGCTTAGGTCCAGACTTGGGTTTCTTCTCCTGAACAGCAACTTGCTTGCTGTTCTTCTTGAAGTTCCCCTTCTTCTTCCCTTTGCCCTTTTTCTTGAAACTAGTGTCTTATTGACCATCAACACTTGATGCTCCTTTTTGATTTCTACCTCCGCTGCCTTTAGCATTGCGAAGAGCTCGGGAATTGTCTTATTCATCCCTTGCATGTTATAGTTCATCACGAAGCTCTTGTAGCTTGGTGGCAGTGATTGAAGAATTCTTTCAATGACGCTATCATCCGGAAGATTAACTCCCAGTTGAATCAAGTGATTATTATACCCAGACATTTTGAGTATATGCTCACTGACAGAACTATTCTCTTCCATCTTGCAGCTGTAGAACTTATTGGGGACTTCATATCTCTCAATCCGGGCATTTGCTTGAAATGTTAACTTCAACTCCTGGAACATCTCATATGCTCCATGACGTTCAAAACGTCGTTGAAGACCCGGTTCTAAGCCGTAAAGCATGGCACACTGAACTATCGAGTAGTCATCAGCTTTGCTCTGCCAGACGTTCATAACTTCTGGTGTTGCTCTTGCAGCAGGCCTGGCACCCAGCGGTGCTTCCAGGACGTAATTTTTCAGTGCAGCAATGAGGATAATCCTCAAGTTACGGACCCAGTCCGTGTAATTGCTACCATCATCTTTCAACTTTGCTTTCTCAAGGAACGCATTAAAATTCAACGTTACAACAGCACGGGCCATTTATCTACAATTAACATAGACAAGCAAGATACTATCAGGTACTAAGTTCATGATAAATTTAAGTTCTATTAATCATATTACTTAAGAACTCCCACTTAGATAGACATCCCTCTAATCATCTAAGTGATTACGTGATCCAAATCAACTAAACCATGTCCGATCATCACATGAGATGGAGTAGTTTCAATGGTGAACATCACTATGTTGATCATATCTACTATATGATTCACGTTCGACCTTTCGGTCTCCGTGTTCCGAGGCCATATCTGCATATGCTAGGCTCGTCAAGTTTAACCTGAGTATTCCGCGTGTGCAACTGTTTTGCACCCGTTGTATTTGAACGTAGAGCCTATCACACCCGATCATCACGTGGTGTCTCAGCACGAAGAACTTTCGCAACGGTGCATACTCAGGGAGAACACTTTTATCTTGAAATTTTAGTGAGAGATCATCTTATAATGCTACCGTCAATAAAAGCAAGATAAGAAAAAGATAAACATCACATGCAATCAATATAAGTGATATGATATGGCCATCATCATCTTGTGCTTGTGATCTCCATCTCCGAAGCACCGTCATGATCACCATCGTCACCGGCGCGACACCTTGATCTCCATCGTAGTATCGTTGTCGTCTCGCCAACTATTGCTTTTACGACTATCGCTACCGCTTAGTGATAAAGTAAAACAATTACATGGCGATTGCATTGCATACAATAAAGCGACAACCATATGGCTCCTGGCAGTTGCCGATAACTCGGTTACAAAACATGATCATCTCATACAATAAAATATAGCATCATGTCTTGACCATATCACATCACAACATGCCCTGCAAAAACAAGTTAGACGTCCTCTACTTTGTTGTTGCAAGTTTTACGTGGCTGCTACGGGCTTAGCAAGAACCGTTCTTACCTACGCATCAAACCACAACGATAGTTTGTCAAGTTGGTGCTATTTTAACCTTCGCAAGGACCGGGCGTAGCCACACTCGGTTCAACTAAAGTGAGAGAGACAGACACCCGCCAGTCACCTTTAAGCAACGAGTGCTCGCAACGGTGAAACCAGTCTCGCGTAAGCGTACGCGTAATGTCGGTCCCGGCCGCTTCATCTCACAATACCGCCGAACCAAAATATGACATGCTGGTAAGCAGTATGACTTATATCGCCCACAACTCACTTGTGTTCTAAGCGTGCATATAACATCAACGCATAAAACCAGGCTCGGATGCCACTGTTGGGGAACGTAGTAATTTCAAAAAATTTCCTACGCACACGCAAGATCATGGTGATGCATAGCAACGAGAGGGGAGAGTGTTGTCCACGTACCCTCATAGACCGAAAGCGGAAGCGTTAACACAATGCGGTTGATGTAGTCGTACGTCTTCACGATCCGACCGATCAAGTACCGAATGCACGGCACCTCCGAGTTCAGCACATGTTCATCTCGATGACGTCCCTCGAACTCTGACCCAGCCGAGTGTTGAGGGAGAGTTTCGTCAGCACGACGGCGTGGTGACGATGATGATGTTCTACCGACGCAGGGCTTCGCCTAAGCACCGCTACGATATTATCGAGGTGTAATATGGTGGAGAGGGGCACCGCACACGGCTAAAAGATCATTGATCAATTGTGTGTTGAGAGGTGCCCCCTGCCCCCATATATAAAGGAGCAAGGGGGAGGCCGCTGGCCAAGGGAGGAGAGGCGCGCCAGGAGGAGTCCTACTCCTACCGGGAGTAGGACTCCCCCCTTTTCCATGTTGGACTAGGAGTGGAAGGGGGAAGAGGTGGAGGGGAGGGAGGAAGGGGGGGCGCCGCCCCCCCTCTCCTTGTCCTATTCGGACTGGGGGGGAAGGGGCGCGCGGCCCTGCCCTGGCCTCCTCTCCTCTCTTCCACCTAGGCCCACTAAGGCCCATTAAGTTACCGGGGGGTTCCGGTAACCTCCCGGTACTCCGGAAAAATCCCGATTTCACCCGGAACACTTCCGATGTCCAAACATAGGCTTCCAATATATCAATCTTTATGTCTCGACCATTTCGAGACTCCTCGTCATGTCCGTGATCACATCCGGGACTCCGAACAACCTTCGGTACATCAAAACATATAAACTCATAATATAACTGTCATCGTAACGTTAAGCGTGCGGACCCTATGGGTTCGAGAACTATGTAGACATGACCGAGACACCTCTCCGGTCAATAACCAATAGCGGAACCTGGATGCTCATATTGGTTCCCACATATTCTATGAAGATCTTTATCGGTCAGACCGCATACCAACATACGTTGTTCCCTTTGTCATCGGTATGTTACTTGCCCGAGATTCGATCGTCGGTATCTCGATACCTAGTTCAATCTCGTTACCGGCAAGTCTCTTTACTCATTTCGTAATACATCATCCCGCAACTAACTCATTAGTCACAATGCTTGCAAGGCTTATAGTGATGTGTATTACTCAGTGGGCCCAGAGATACCTCTCCGACAATCGGAGTGACAAATCCTAATCTCGAAATACGCCAACCCAACAAGTACCTTTGGAGACACCTGTAGAGCACCTTTATAATCACCCAGTTACGTTGTGACGTTTGGTAGCACACAAAGTGTTCCTCCGGTAAATGGGAGTTGCATAATCTCATAGTCATAGGAACATGTATAAGTCATGAAGAAAGCAATAGCAACATACTAAACGATCGAGTGCTAAGCAAACGGAATGGGTCAAGTCAATCACATCATTCTCCGAATGATATGATCCCGTTAATCAAATGACAACTCATGTCTATGGCTAGGAAACACAACCATCTTTGATCAACGAGCTAGTCAAGTAGAGGCATACTAGTGACACTCTGTTTGTCTATGTATTCACACATGTATTATGTTTCCAGTTAATACAATTCTAGCATGAATAATAAACATTTATCATGATATAAGGAAATAAATAATAACTTTATTATTGCCTCTAGGGTATATTTCCTTCACTTTCTTCAGGTGAAGACATCTGAGCGGATGACCAACAAATCATTCGATGCGATGTTGGCTGCTTTCCGCGAATCTTTCCCAGATGCGTCTGAGCTGCCACACACCTACAGTAAAATGAAGAATTTCCTTCGTGCAGTTGGAATTGGATATGATATGATCCATGTTGGTAAGAATAATTGTATTCTGTTCCGGAAGGATTATGCCAACTTAAGTGAATGCCCGAAATGCAAATCATCAGGATGGAAAGACGGCGATGCTGTGAAGAGGATTCGTCATAATGTTTTGAGACATTTTCCAATCATACCAAGATTGCAGAGGTTGTTTCATGATGCTGAAACAAGAGAGGATGTACTGTGGCATTCTAGGAACCAGGAGTACTGGCCATCCATCTCATGGTAGTGAGTGGAAATCAATGATAAACACAAAGAGTTTGCTGCTGACCCGAGACACATTAGACTTGGCTTAGCTTCAGATGGATTTAACCCATTTGGCCACCAGAGCGCCACATGTAGCATGTGGCCAGTGCTTGTTATCCCTTACAACATGCCTCCAAATGTCTGCACCAAAGAATCAAACTACATGATGGCCTTTCTCATCCCAGGTCCAAAAAGTCCTGGAAAGGATTTTGATTTGTTCATGGAGCCTCTTGTGGAGGAACTTCAACAGCTATGGAAGGGTGTATCCCAGGTCCAAAAAGTCCTGGAAAGGATTTTTATTTGTTCATGGAGCCTCTTGTGGAGGAACTTCAACAGCTATGGAAGGGTGTTCTCACTCGAGACCTATATAGCAGCCCACCAGCTGATTTCTTTCTGCGTGCTGTTATAATTTGGTGCATCCATGATTATCCGGCTTTGGGCACTATGTCAGGGCGAACGACACATGGTTACAATGCATGTGTTCGCTGTGACAGGAATCCGCTGTCATACGCAATACTTAGCAAGATCTGTTACATTGGACACCGCCGTTTCCTTGCCAAGGACAAGCCGCATCCTAGAAAATACCGAAGACATGTGTTCAATGCAAAGCATGAAAACCGTGATGCGCCAAAGAGGCTCACCGCCGATGAGTTGCAAGTGCAATTAGAGAAGGTCAGGCATATTACACCAGGAAACCATCCTGGTAATGGTAGCGGGAAAAGGAAGCATGGCAGGGTAGAAGAGAGTTTATTGTTTACCGGCAGGTCCACTTTGTGGGACTTGGAGTATTGGAAAGATTTGGATCTGCGGCATAATCTTGATGTGATGCACATCGAGAAAAATATATGTGACAGCATTATCGGCACACTTCTTAATATTGAAGGCAAGACGAAAGATACCTTAAAATCTAGGATTGATTGACACACCTGGGTATCAGAAAGGATTTGCAGGTGCAAGATGAAGGTAAACCACGGGATATGGCACCAGCTGTGTACGTCTTGGACAAGGTAAAAAGAAAAGAATTCTGTGAGGTCCTGTCATGTGTGAGATTCCCACATGGATTTGCTTCCAACCCTGAAAGGAGAGTCAGTGCAGATGGAAACAAGGTACAAGGGTTGAAAACTCATGACTGCCACGTCCTACTTAAAAGGGTTTTACCTGTTATCCTTAGAGGATTGGGCCGCCCTGACTTATACAGAGCAGTTGCAGAGTTGGGACAATTCTTCAGGGAACTCTGCAGTAGGAATATCAGGATAGATGCTTTGGAGTGTCTTAGAGACAAGATACCAACTATCCTATGTGACCTTGAGAAGATATATCCTCCAGCCTTCTTTGATGTGATGGTGCATTTGGCTGTTCATCTACCTGATGAGGCACTACTTGGAGGTCCATTACAGTATGGCTGGATGTACCCTATTGAAAGGCGGCTAGGCACTTTCAAGGGCTATGTTAGGAACAGAGCTAGACCCGAGGGTTCCATTGCAGAGGCCTACATTGCTACAGAAGCGTTGACATTCTGCTCAAAATACATTGAAACAGCTGATCAGCTTAGCAAAGAGGTGGGTGAAGACAATCCCGGGCTCAATGTTTTCGATTATTCTGTTCGAGTTACAGGGAAGAGTTGGCAAGAGGACAAACCTAAAGATTTGGACAAAATGGTTTGGTATGTGTTGAATAACTGTCCCGAGATACTACCTTATATCAGGTAAGTGCAGTACTGCAGCTTATACATCGTAATCTACTAAACTTCCAGCACATTCTTATATATTTAGATGTTTGACGCGATCACTATGTTGTGCAGCATCTACAAAGAGTAGTTACTGCCGCAAATCCAAGAAACATTGACAAACTGGTTATGGCAGGATTTGCGAAATGGTTCAAGAACCATGTAAGCTTTTGAAGTGCACTGTTAGTTTTTTTAATATATTGAGTACATAAGATGATCAACTTGTCTATTTTCTAACCATAGGTTAAGAAGATGCGGGAGGATGGGCAGGCAGTTGATGATGCCCTTTACTCACTAGCAATGGGTCCTAATACTCAGGTAAGACATTATGAATCTTGCGTTGTTGGAGATGTGCTCTACAACACCCTTGCACGAGACGAAGGCAGGAAGACACAAAACAGTGCCATCATGAGCATGGATACGTATGACAAAGAGACAACTGAAATGTATGCTAACATAATAGACATTGTTCAGTTCCAGTATATCTCCAGTTTCGAGGATCATCGGTGTGTGGTTCTGTTGTGCTGTCGTTGGTATAACCTGTTTTCCAGGATCGCAAAACCCAGAGCTGATGATTATTTCAAATCCATCAATGTCAAGGCGGCGTACCAGACCAACGAGCCTTTTATTTTGGCAAATCAAGCAACACAGATATTTTTCTTGGAAGACACATTTGCATGTAGCGATGACTGGAGAGTATTATAAAGGTTTGAGCAGAGGAATTCGTTTAATGAAGTTGCACAACAAGATGATGCTTACACTGCTCCTGATGTACAAGATAACACAGATGTTCCTAATATCTTTGAGAACCATCATGTCAATGACGCCGGCGAAAAGATTGCCTGTCGTGCTGTGGACATACAAGATTTGATCAAGAAAAATCCAACGTTCGAGGACGTTGAGGACGAAGAAGAATATGACACCGTGGGGAATTACGATTCAGACTGATACACATGGCGAAGATGTTGGCGCTGTTGCTGCGGATGATGATTACATTGCTTTTGTCGTATTTGCCTGTCAGAATACGTTTTTTTATCTACTATGTGAAATTGTGTTTGCTATGACAACTGAAACCTGATGAACATGTTGTTTAGTATTTTGCTATGAGAACATCACTTGTTATGTATGCTGATTTGTGTTTGGCGATTGTATGACAACTAAAACATGATGACATTGTTGTTTAGTTGTACTCATATTTGGCTGTGAAACTTGAATTTGATGACATAGTTTGCTGTTCGACTGCAATTTGCTCGACGTCTTCGAATGAGAACAAAGCTGACCCGACAGGGCCTCTGCTATTTATTTATTTATATGAGCAAAAGGGGATACCCCCTGATTTCGGTTAATAGAAATCATTAGATGTTCACAACACTACGCCCAGCCTGCTACACAGGTTTCATTCATTACTAGTTTCAGCAAAGTGCTCATGTAGTAGCCACTGAATACATCACGAGTGCTACATACACTGCAAATAAAGAGACAATCATCCTACAAAGCACATCGATTTTGCCATTATCTTCACAAGCTCTTTCATCTCCTCATTGCTGTCCAGGCCATTCAGCAGCTGTTGCTTGGCCATGATCAGAGGAACTGCATCTTTAACCTTCTGCTCTGCATCTTCCTCTTCTGCCGTTCCTTCAGTTACTTGTCCAACACCCCAACCTGCTGGTATTGGGATTCCTCGGCTAAACAAATAATTAGCGTAGTTGCATTCCCCCACATCAGCAACTTCCCAGAAATACAAATCACACGAATCTTCCCTTTTCTGCACGAATCAAATTGGAAGATCATCAACCAAACTATTAAAAAAAATCAGCAAGTGAAAGCAGCAGAACAACACTTAAACATATTATTACCCCATGATTCGGGCATTTGTAGAAGACTCGGCCAGAGTTGCGTATTTTCGTTGAGACGCGACGGATGACTCTGCGTGATTTGCAGAAGTGGCACCACACGAACGGCAGCGGGTTGCGATGAGCAATCGGCTGCGGTGCGCGTGCCGGCGTGGGTGTGGTGAGACCCACAGGTGATGGTACGGGTGGCGACTTGGCGCATATCTGGTTGTTGCCTGCTTAAGAGCAGGTGGACGAGCAGCCAGCGGACATGGTTGCTGCGGCCAGAGCTTCTGATGCTAGGCAGAGTAAGTAGAGAAGAGGAGAAGCGAACGTTGGATATGTTAGTTTCATTACTTGGAGAGTAGCATAGCACCATATATAGTCATAGTCTAGGTTTGGATTCGAACCAGCTACAGGAGGGACCTCCTTGTTTTGCGAAAAAAATATTTCTCCACCTGACAGCTGGGACCCACCGGCTGTCTCTTCACACGGAAGGAAGTGCCTCCTTGTTTTGCGAAAAAAATTATTCATCCCGTTGACAGGTGGGACCCGTCAGATTTGGTGACTGACTTGTGGGCCTACTAAGCGGACGTGTACGCACGGCTTTGTCAACTTAATCAACAAATGATTCTAGCAGCTGGACCGTTGGATGTTAATCCAACAGCCGTGCTCCTTCTTCAACCTTTGTTCTTGCTCCTGTCTCCCATGGGCGGCACCGCGGCTGTGCTGCCGCGCACCCGAACCAGTGAAGTTTCCCACTCCTCTCCATCTGCGACTCCACTGCCCCGTCTTCCCCATCTCCGGGTCATTCCAGTCTGGGTGCGCTCGGCACGGTGTGGTCAACGTGGTCAACAACCGAGAGTCATCGGAAGATGACTGTACGTGAGAGGCTAATAGTGGGGACGCACCACGCCCATGGGCGTATGCATGCAATGGAACGCGGCGAGGTCAACGTGGTCAAGGAACGACTTCCATCGGAAGTATACTGTGCGTGGAGAGTCTCAGCTGGATCCATGGCCGCAGCAAGTAAGTGCCTCCTTATTACGCGGAAAATAATGATTCCTCCAACTGACAGCAGGGACCCACTGGACGGGCCACCGTATTTTGCGAAAAAAACGTTTGCCCCCTGACTGCTGGGACCCACCTGACGGGCCACCATATTTCGCAAAAAAAACGTCCCCCCCGCTGTCAGCTCGGACCCACCGGAAGTGCCTCCTTATTACGCACAAAAAAATGAATACTCCCCCGGCTAGCTGGGACCCACCTTGGTGGGAGGATGGCTTGTGGGCCTACTAAGTTGACGGGGACGAAGGGCTTTGTCAACTTAGTCAATATGAACGATTCTAGCTCCAGTGACCGTACGATGTCCATCCAACGGCCGTAGTGCTTCTTCAACCTCTGGTGTTCTTGCTCCAGCCGCCCAAAGCAGCGCCGGTCGTGCCGCATGCTCCTGCCTCCCGTGGCCGGCTGTGCTACCGCAGAGGCCTCACCGCCCCTACTATTCCCACCGCTGGCCAGGCCCTGCGGCGACGGCAACCTCACACCGCAGCCGAACCAGTGAACCCTCGTACTCCTCTCCGCGCGGGCTTCCACTACCGCGTCTTCCCCGGCTCCGCGTCGTCCCCTTTCTAGGCCTCGCCGTCGTCCACCGCCATGGTGCTCTCAACGTGGCGTGGTCAACGTGGTCAAGGAACAACTTCCATCGGAAGAGTACTGTACATGGAGAGGCTGACAGCTGGGTCCACGGCCACAGCCCAGTTTTTTTGTGATTTTCCAAGTAAGTCGCATTGTCAGGCCTGTTGGGCTGCAAATCTTTCAAGACGAGGAGAGCTTTCATTCGGCTGGCCGAGAAAATGGCCCATCATTAATGAGAAATGGGTTGTACATTTTTAAAACACATCAAACCGGCAATTAGTTTCAAATATCTTTTTTTTTTCATTTCGAGATTTTAAATTACACTAATTTTTATGCGTGGAGAATTTGTTGGATTTTATATTGATATACATTTATTTTTAAAATCAGTTTGAATGTGAGTCGAAATTTCGGGATTAAAAACAGTTCGGACCGCACCGAATATGCAAAATTCCGTATAATTTTTTAACCGTGGCCGCAATATGGGCTGTAATGCTAACAAAAAGAATATGGGCTCCAAAAAAACCTTAATAATTAGCAAATGGGCTGTAAATTATTAGAAATAATGGCAGATGGGCTGTATGCTGTTTTCCACAGATTTGAGGCTTTCCTAAAAAAGGTTGACGCACAAGTAGTGACCGTTGGATGGCCATCCAACGGCCGTCGTGCTTCTTCAATCTCTGCTCTTCCTGCTCCAGCCGCTCAAACAAGCGCCGGCGGGACTGCCTGCTCCCTCCTCCCCGCGGCCGGCTCTGCTGCCGCGCAGGCCTCACCGCCCCACCGTACTCCCATCGCTGGCCTAGCCATCCCTCTACTCACCCACAGCTGCTATTATTCTCCGGCGACGGCAGACGAACCAGTAAACCCTCATACAGTCGTACTCCCCTCCGCGTGGGAAACAACTGCCGAGTCTTCCCTGCCTCCGTGTCATTCCCTTCCTAAGCCTCGCCGTCATCCACCGCCCTGGTGCTCTCGGCACGGCTTGGTCAACGTGGTCAACGACCGACATGCATATGAAGTGGACTGTACGTGGAGAGGCCGACAGCTGGGTCCACGGCCGCACGCACGGAAATGCCTCCTTATTACGTGCAAAACATGTTACCGCCGCTGACAGCTCGGACCCACCAGCTATATCTTCGCACGCAAGGAACTGCCTCCTTATTACGCACAAAAAAAATGAATACTCCCCCTGTTAGCTGGGACCCAGTATAGTGGCAGGCTGACTTGTGGGCCTACTAAGTTGACGGGGATGGAGGGCTTTGTCAACTTAGTCAATATGCACGATTTTAGCTCCAGTGACCGTACGATGTCCATCCAACGGCCGTAGTGCTTCTTCAACCTCTGGTCTTCTTGCTCCAGCCGCCCAAAGCAGCGCCGGTCGTGCCGCATGCTCCTGCCTCCCGTGGCCGGCTGTGCCGCCGCGGAGGCCTCACCGCCCCCTACTATTCCCACCGCTGGCCAGGCCCTGCGACGGCAGCCTCACACAGCAGCCGAACCAGTGAACCCTCGTACTCCTCTCCGCGCGGGCTTCCACTGCCGCGTCTTCCCGGCTCCCTGTCGTCCCCTTCCTAGGCCTCGCCGTTGTCCACCGCCCTGGAGCTCTCGGCGCGGCGTGGTCAACATGGTCAAGGAACGACTTCCATCGGATGGGGACTGTACGTGGAGAGGCTGACAGCTGGGTCCACGGCCGCAGCAAGGAAGTGCCTCCTTATTACGCGGAAAATAATTATTCCTCCACCTGACAGCTGGGACCCACCGGGCGGGCCACTGTATTTCGTGAAAAAAAGTTTCCCCCTGACTGCTGGGACCCACCAGCTACATCTTCGCACACAAGGAGTGCGTCCGGGCAAAAAAAAATGATTCGCCCCCTGACTGCTGGGACCCACCAGCTACATCTTCGCAGGCAAGGAAGTGCCTGACAGTCAGGACCCACCTGGTCGAAGCGTACGTAGCGTTGTCATTCTGGTCGCGAACATGTACGTACATATATACTGGTGGATGTAGAGGCGTGCACATGTCATAGTAGAGGCGCGTATGTGTCGTAGTAGAGGCGCGCACGTCGCATGTACACGTACATACAGCGGCCAGGGTGCAAGAAAGAAAATACGGCCACGTATGTGTACATACGGGCGGGGTCTCGAACGCCTACTCGCGCATATGTACGGCCAGGGCTCGTGTACATGGCTGGGTCGGAACGGAGAAACAGCGTCGTCGTCGTGTTCATGGGGAGGCAACGGAATGCGTCGTGTTCATGGGGAGGCAACGGAATGCGTCGTGTTCATGGGGAGGGGTGTGGCGTACCGCAAAACGGAGGAAACGGACCTCCTACGGTCGAAACAGAGGTCCTGTTCATTGGGAGGAGTGTGGCGTACCACAAAACAGACGAAACGGACCTCCTACGGTCGAAACGGGGGTCCTGTTGATCGGGAGGGGTGTGGCGTACCGCAAAACGGAGGAAACGGACCTCCTACGGTCAAAACGTGGGTCTTGTTGATCGGGAGGGGTGTGGCGTACCGCAAAACGGAGGAA
>NC_057814.1:243410670-243473936 GCF_018294505.1 Triticum aestivum
AACCACCCCTCCATAGGCACCCCTCCACCGTCTACTGTTCATCCAACCCTCCACACCATGGGGTCCTGTTCAACCACCCCTCCACGGGCACCCCTCCATCGTCTACTGTTCATCCAGCCCTCCACCACACCACGGGGTCCTGTTCATCCAGAGGCAACGCCACCGCTCACTATTCATCCAAACCCCCCCGCAACACTAACTGTTCATCCCAGAGGCAGCATCGATCGGCTTCAGTTAGCAGCAGTAGCAAAGGAATCGCTCGATCGGGTTCACTTAACAGCCATCGATCGATCGCTCGGGTTCAGTAACGCGTAGCCTGCAATGCAATCGCTTGGGTTCAGTTAGAGCCCAACGCCTCGCTCGGGTTCAGTTAGAGCCAACGCCTCGCACACATGCGCGTACGTGTACGAGAGAAACGCGCATCGCTCAGCCCCCGACCTCCCACCGTAACCGGGAACTCCCCGAAATTTTCCTCCCCCTCGCTTCTACCATGGTTTTTTCCTTCATGGACGGCCCAAAGAATGTCATGCAGCCGCGTCTCCGGCCCGCCCAGGACGAAAAGCCCATTTTCTGTCATGATTTTTTGTCATAGAAGTAGGAGCCCACCACATCTATGATGATACCGGGTTTTGTCACAATTATCGTCATAGAAGTGTCATATGTATGATAGAAAAAAAATTCGTTCGGCTCAAAATGTCACGGATGTGTCTTTTTTTTGTAGTGCAGATTTTGAAGTTCTTTACTTCAAGCAAAGACAAGGAGAAAATCTGAAAGATTCCTGGTATAGGCTTATGGAATCGGATCGTGTTTCCAATCTAAAGGGGGATGCTAAGGTTCTGCTTCGTAATTTTTACATAGGATTAGCTTTGCATCATAGACAACTTCTTGATTTTGCTGCTAAAGGAAATTTTATTGAGCTTGATGCAAACGCTGCCTATGAAATTTTGGAAGGAATTTTGGGAATTCCTCCTCAAAATAAGGGGTTTTCCTATACCCCTGAGGCAGTTCAAATGTTGGACAAACTTGGTGATTTGCATAAACATATGGTTGAAATACAGAAATATAATGAACCCCTCAAGCACCTCAATGGTAGTATCAATCGCATGAATACCTTGATTACTCTTTGCAACAAGCGATTGGATATTTTGGATCTTAAGATGGTTTCTTTTCCGGAGAATTTAGGGAAGCGTAAAGAGCCTCCCGGGTTTGAGAAAACCCTTACAAAAGTTGCCAAAACTTCGGATGACAAAACTTAGATCCTTGCCTTACGCCTAGCTAAGGGCGTAAAACTATAACACTTGTTGGGAGGCAACCCAATGAATAAAATTTATTTTTGCCTTTTGCTTTCTGTTCTTGTGTGTTTACACAATTATGTCTCTGGTATGATTGTGTTTTTTGTGTTTTAGTTAGTGTTTGTGCCAAGTAAAGCCTTTAGGATCTTCTTGGGTGATAGTTGTTTGATCTTGCTGAAAAACAAAACCTTTTGCACTCACGAAAAATAATTTTCATAAATAACATAAACGTGCTTTTACCCTGATTCTTTTTGCAGAAGATCAATGTACAAATTACCCTGGTCGTCCTAAATTTTCAGAATTTTTGGAGTTACAGAAGTATTCGAAAGTGTCAGATTATTACAGACTCTTCTGTTTTTACAGATTCTATTTTCTTTGTGTTGTGTGCTTATTTTGATGGCTCTATGGTTTTCTTTGATGATTTTTTGCCATAGAAAAGTTGGAATATAGTAGATATAATACAAAAAAATATGAATTGGTTTGATACAACACTTATAGTAGTGGTTTGTTTTCTTTTACTAACGGATCTCACAAGGTTATGTTGAGTTTTGTGTGATTGAAGTTTCCAAGTTTTGGGTTATCTTACGATGGATGAAGGAATGATGTAAGAGCCTAAGCTTGGGGATGCCCCGGCATCCCAAGCTATTATCCAAAAATGAGCAACCAACTAAGCTTGGGGATGCCCCCGAGTGGCATCCCCGCTTTCTTCCAACAACTATCGGTATTTTACTTGAGGCTATATTTTTATTCGTCACATGATATGTGTTTTTCGTGGAGTGTCTTGTATGATATGTGTCTTTGCTTGTTTTATTTTGTGTTGTAAGTCATCAATCCTTGCTGGACACACCTATTTGAGAGAGCCAAAATTATATCATGACTTGTTAGAATTGCTCTTTGTGCTTCACTTAAATCTTTTATGAGCTAGGACTTGCTCTAGTGCTTCACTTATATATTTTTGAGCATGGTGTGCTTTGTTATTTTCGAAGAAATGCTCTCTTTCTTCACTGAGATTTATTTGGGAGTTAGTAAAATTTTGAAGAAATTCTCTCTTGCTTCACTTAAATGATTTTGAGAGAAAGAAAATTTGTTATGCTCGTGATCTTAACTTATATTTGTTTGAGCTTGTGAAAAGCAACACATAAAAGTTAGTCCCAAAGTGATAGATATCCAAGAAGGATAAAGAAAAAAATGTCATGAAAATCATTGGACAAAATAAACTTGATTCCTTGTAATAGTATTGAGATATGATGATGTGATATGTGAGTTATGTTGATGAGTAATTGTGCTCTAGTAAGAATATTAGTGTTAAGGTACGTGATTCCCTATGCATGCACGAAAGTCAATAATCATGCATTGAAAATTGTATCCTACTTGTGGTGCATTATTCGGTGTTACTTATGCTTAATGCTTGCTTATGAGCTTTTTCGTTTCTTGGTTGGTCGCTTCTCAATCTTTTTGCTACCCTTCATTTTGCACTAAGTATGACCTCTACTTGTGCATCCAAAATCCTTTAAACCAGCTTTGCCACATGAGTCCACTATATCTACGTATATGCGGTATTATTTTGCCGTTCTAAGCAAATTTACATGTGCCATATCTAATTTTCAAAATAAACTTCTCTTTTGTGTGTTTGTTTCGCTCGTGGAACGGTAATGGATGGCTAATATTTTCCATGCTGGATGTGTTATTCTCACGATGAGTGTTTATTCACTTGTCATTGCACAAGAGTAAGGCAAAGGTTTTAGGGATTCCCAGTCCCGAAATGCAAAAATGAATTTACTTTATGTTGTCAAATAATAAATTCCTTGGAAAGTGTTGGTATGGAGGGCAACCGCGGATACGACTAGCCATGGAAAGTGAAAGAATGGTGGAAAAAGGAATAAACTTTATTTTCTGTCTGGGAACCGCCTATGGCATATCTAGCATGGAAAGTGTTCGTAGCTCTACTTCGTTTTCGTTGGTGGGATGGATACACCTCCCAAAATGTTTTTATCCCTAATTTTTTTGCTTTGAGCTCTGGCACCTCTACAAATCCCTACTTCCCTCTGCGAAGGGCCTTTCTTTTACTTTATGCAATTTTTATTTTTTGAATTTGAGTCTCCATCTTCTCTTATAAAATCACCAACTAAGAGTGTAGCGAACCGACCTCAAACGGTCAAGTCTCTGTGCTTTCGTATCATCCCTGGATCGGTAATGCTGACACACACGATACTCGAAGGATTTATAACAGAGTAGCAATCACACACTTATTACATCGGATGTCTTAAAAGAGAAGTTATTACAATAAATATGGCATAAGGCCATCTAATACGATAATAGCCGAAGGCTTGGAAGATAAAGTGAGTCCATCAACTCCAACGGCATAGCTGAGCTGCACGGCAACGACCTAACGAACCTTACTCCTCATCTGAAAAGTCTGCAACATAATACGTTGCAGCCCGAAAACGGGTCAGCACATGGAATATGCTGGCAATATAACACAGTAGAGCAAGAACAGAATAATGCTATCACTACATGCATATTTGGCTAGTGGAAAGGCTCTAGGGTTATAGTTCTGCGAAAAGCCAATTTTTCCCTACAATAAAGGAATAAGTTTTGATTTTAACTATCATGGTAGTTGAAACATCATTGAGAAGGTTCCTCCAACTCAATCCCAATTAAAAAGTAATTATCAACCCAACAATATTAAATTAGAGTGATGAGATACATATGATAATCCAAGTACTAGATACTCAAGATGTCCATAACCGGGGACACGGCTAACCATGATTAGATTGTACACTCTGCAGAGGTTTGCGCACTTTTCCCCACAAGACTCGATCGCCTCCGTTGGATTTCTCGCACTACATGGTGTTTGACAAACGGATGACCGAGACACAGTCTTTCAGAAGCATTAACTCTAACCCCGGGTAGACAGTACCAACCTACATCCCTCTACATCTGCTAGCCTACAACTGGAAGAGGTCATGCAACTTACTCAACTATGCTAGAGCCCATAATAGCTTGTGGCTGCACATGGAAGTTTCTAGCATGAAATATCTCAGTTCCCTTTGAGCCTGGGTGGCGGACCTTAGGATTATCACACGGGTACTCCGGGATATCCTAGGACAACACTGGATTCTCCAGGTGCCCACAAGCAATCCACCCAGATGTGTATTAAAGTTGCCACCTTAAGTTGAAACATTAATTAACAACCTCACATCTGTCATGGATTCACTCACCCAAACCACGTCTATGAGCATAGCATAGCAATATAAGAAATATGTAGAAGTAACTCCCAAGAGTTTGATAATAACAGGGCAATAGGTTCTACCTCATCAACTACTTCCCAATACCCACAAGTTAATCACATCCTAATCATGCAATGTTTGAGGATTGGAGCTAATGCATAAAAACTGGGTATGAAAAGAGTATGATCAATGTGTTACTTGCCTTGCTGATGATCCGCAAAACCTAGAGACTCGTAATAGCGTGCTTCGCACT
Organism: Triticum aestivum; assembly: GCF_018294505.1. Taxonomy (NCBI): domain Eukaryota; kingdom Viridiplantae; phylum Streptophyta; class Magnoliopsida; order Poales; family Poaceae; genus Triticum; species Triticum aestivum. Next base: position 243,415,446 of record NC_057814.1, read on the forward strand.
CCGGGAATTCTATCGCAAACAAACAATAGCATACATAGGCCCTGTTTGGTTCAGCTTTTATTGACGGATTCCGCTGTCGCGCAGCAGAATCTGATCCAAAGGACGAACCCAGCAGAATCCGATTCCAAAAAGCCACTGCCGAAATCTGAACCAAAAGCAGAAGCTCAGGACGTGCTTTCCAAAATCTGATTCCGCTGTGGGCCAAAATCTGAAAAAGATGTATCAGCTGGTTTGCCAAATGACCTACATCTTTTTAACATCAGATTTTGCACAGCTGTTTTTCCACATCAGATTTTTCATAGCTGCTTTTAGAAATCCACAGCCGAACCAAACAGGGCCATAAGCAATCAAGCAAAGATGCACGGTAAAACTCAAATAAGAAGATCTAACCAGAAGGTTCAACTTAAGAGCTCCGGTTTGCAAAAAGAATCAAATCAAACGGAGCAACGAAACTCAAACTGCAAAAGAAACAAGATTTGTTTACTAATATGGACTAAAGTCAAATTTTACAGTACCAAAATCTTGTTCAAGTTGGTTAAACAGAAAGAGGGCTTCGAGACAAAGATCTAGGCGCTTGAATCGACTGATTCCGACAAACGAGCGAAAAGTTAAACTAAAAGGAAAATCGGATCAGAAATCACGATCGAGAATAATTGCAAAAAATCCGAGAAAAAGAAAAACTCACGAACAGGCTAACGAACGAACTTTCGCTGTCTGCGGGTAACGGGTGTAAACCGTTCGTTAAAATGAACGAACCAACAGGCGTTCACTAAATAAATAAACTGACGGGAAAAACCGTTCTAAAAGAATAATCCGGAAAAAAACGGATCTAGATCTAGGGTTTACCGGAAATAAACCGACAAGAGAAAAAAAACGGCGGTGGCTCAGGCGAAGTCGGCAGCGGCGGCGTCGGCTGGCGGAGCAGCGGCGCGGGGCGGTGGCGCGGAGCAGTGGCGGCGGCGTGGGGCTGGCAGCGGTGGTGGTGGTGTAGGGGTCGAGGCGGGGCCGGGCGAGGCGGCGGCTTGCGCAAGGGGCCGGGGGAGGAGGAGTCCTCCCCGGACACGGCGGCGGCGGCGTGCGCCGGCCGGACTCCGGTCGGAGTCGGTTGGGGCGAGGGGTGGGCTGGCGCGGCTGGCCAACTGGGCCTCGGCCCAGTTCGGTCCGGCGGAAAAAAACTAAAAAAAAAATTCCACGCAGTAAAATGCCCTAAATAAATACTAAACCGACGCCAAAAATCCCGAAATAAATTTTCCCCGTCCTCTAAAAATCTACCGGACAAGGTGAACATTTATTTGGGCCTAAAATGCAATTTTGAAAAACCCGTATTTTTCCTATGCAAATAAAATGGCAATAAAATCCCAAATAAAATATTTATTAGTTTTTTTAATATTTTTCCTCCAATATTTCATTGTTTTTGGGGAAGTCATATTATCCCCTCTCATATTTTTTATATGAAATATTTTCGGAGAGAAAAAATAATAAAACAAATTGATCCTCGTTTCGATATTTGATAAAATTCAAATATGAAAACAGTGCAATCCCCAACTCTCTCCGAGGGTCCTTGAGTTGCTTAGAACTTCGAGGATCGCGAAACGAATATGCAATAAAGTATGATATGCATGAATGATCTATGTATAACATTCCAAATTGAAAATTTGGAATGTTACAAAGAGGCAATATGATCGTACTTAAGCATTGGGTGTAACTAATATTCGAGTGTGTTTCATGAATGGATCAATGTTTGAGCATGATGGGCTAGGGATAACTTGTTTTAGCATTGATATTTTGAAAGACATGGTTGCTTGTTGATATGCTTGAGTATCTAAATTATTATGTCAAAACTAGACTATTGATTTGAATCATATAAAGTCCAAATGTCCATGCTATAAAGAAAAGAATATGATATGACTTGATGAACAACACTCCACATCAAAAATCTATTTTTATCACTTACCTACTCGATAACGAGCAGGAGTTATGCTTGGGGATGCTGATACATCTCCAACGTATCTATAATTTTTGATTGTTCCATGCTGTTTTATTATCAATCTTGGATGTTTTATAATAATTTATAGTCATTTTATATCATTGTTTTGGTACTAACCTATTGACATACTGCCAAGTGCCAGTTGCTGTTTTCTGCATGTTTTTTACATCGCAGGAAATCAATATCAGACGGAGTCCAAATGCCATGAAACTTTATGATGATTTTTTATGGTCCAAAAGGAAGCAGATGGGCCCTGGTTGCACCTGGGGGAGTCCCGAGGAGGGGACAACCCACCAGGGCGCACCAGGAGGCCCTGGCGCGCCCTGGTGGGTTGTGCCCACCTCGGGTGCCCCCCGAACCACCTCTTTTTCTCTATAAATACCCCAAAAATACCAGAACCCTAGAAGCATCGATGTAATATTCATCCAGCCGCCGCAGAGTCCAGAACCACCAGATCCAATCTAGACACCATCACGGAGGGGTTCACCACTTCCATTGGTTCCTCTCCGATGATGCGTGAGTAGTTCTTTGTAGACGTTCATTTCCGTAGTTAGTAGCTAGATGGCTTTCTTTCTCTCGCTGAATTCTCAATACAATGGTCTCTTGGAGATCCATATGATGTAACTCATTTTGCGGTGTGTCTGTTGGGATCTGATGAAGTTCGAATTTATGATCAATTATATCTTTTTATATCCATGAAAGTTATTTGAGTTTCTTTGATCTCTTATATGCATTGTCTTTTACATCCTCGTATTTCTTCTCCGATATTTGGGTTTTGTTTGGCCAACTTGATCTATTTATCTTGCAATGGGAAGAGGTGCCCGGTAGTGGGTCCGATTTTACGGTGCTTGATCCCAGTGATAGAAAGGGAACTGACACGTATGTATCGTTGCTACTAAGGATAAAAATATGGGATCCCTATCTGCCACAATAGATAACAGATCTTGTCTACATCATGTCATCGTTCTTATTGCATTACTCCGTTTTTCCATGAACTTAATACACTAGATGCATGCTGGATAGCGGTCGATGTGTGTAGTAATAGTAGTAGATGCAGGCAGGAGTCGGTCTACTAATCTTGGACGTGATGCCTATGTAATGATCATTGCCTGGATATCGTCATAATTATTTGAAGTTCTATCAATTTCCCAACAGTAATTTGTTTACCCACCGTTTGCTATTTTTCTCGAGAGAAGACACTAGTGAAACCTACGGCCCCCGGGTCTTGTTTCTCATATATTTGCTTTGTGATCTAATTTTCCTTTGTGTTTTTATTCAGATCTATTAAACCAAAAATAAAAATACCTTGCTGCATTTTATCTCTATTTATTTTATTTGACGTTCGATCTATCAATCTACTACAATTTACCTGACGTCCGTTTGCCTATCTTGAGGCGCCGTACCCCGAAAGGGATTGACAACCCCTTTAAAACGCCGGGTTGCAAGGTGTTGTTGTTTGTGTGCAGGTGATGTTTACGTTGTGTCGCTTGCTTCTCCTACTGGTTCGATAACCTTGGTTTTATCACTGAGGGAAATACCTACCGTCGCTGTGCTACATCATCCCTTCCTCTTGGGGGAAATACCGACGTAGTTGCAGCAACCATCACTTCTCAACCTAATTGCTAGCCTTCGCCTGTACTAAGTGTTGAGGATATAACCATTAGAGTCACCCACCCAGGAGGGGCCGGGTTACGTTATAATGATCATCACATAAAGCCCAGTACTAGGCTAGAGGATGGCGGATCAATAGTGGGCTTAAGACCCGGAGGCGGCTTAAGGCCCGTAGTGATAAACCGCCGTTATGGCAAGACTTGTAATGTAAGGCAAGAGTAGTTAAGAGTCCGAGCCAGATACTATTATAAGCCGGCCGGGACTCTGAGAGCGGCGGGGCGTCAACCTCTCTATATGAAGGGACGACCCGGCGGCGGTTCAGGACGAGAGACAACAGATCGAGAGCCGGGCATAGCGATTAAGCTCCCTGGTCATCGAAACCCTAAGTAATACCACCTCAACTGGACGTAGGCTTTTACCTTCACCGTAAGTGGCCGAACCAGTATAACCCATGTGTTCCTTGTCCCGTTTAACCCCTTCAAGCTTCCTAGCTGCGATGGCTCCACGACTAAGTCCTTGCACGAGGACATCTGCCGTGACAATTCCACGATAGTTGGCGCCCACCGTGGGGCCAGCGCACAGTGGATTTGAGTTCTTGAAGGGCAGCTTCGAAGGGCTCAAGGGATACGCTATGGGCCGGATGACCAAGAGTCATCGCGGCAAGCTCTACATCGACGATGCAAATTGGGGCCCCGACGCCGGCTCAATTGAGTACGGGTACCGGGTCCCCTTCGGCGGATTCCATGTCTTTATTGGCAAGATTGGTGAGCCGGGCCCTGAGCCGGACCTCTGCGCCGATCTCATCGAGACGGCTCAACGTGCACGACCTGCCCGGACTTTGCCTGCCTTGAAGCGTGCTTTCGTGGGATGTGTCCATGGAGAGCTCTCTGAAGGATCTGGTGATGAGGCGGCCGCTCGCTCTGACGGCGAGTCATCCACAGAGGACACGGATTCGTTATACCAACTTCAAGATGGCAGGCTCAGGGGTTGTTCCGATGGCGACAGTATTCCGGACCCCTTTGAGCCGCCGAGCCGGGTTGGAATCTTCATGGCTGGCGCACAACCTGTTCAAAACCCCACCGCCGGGGCAGGAAGCCCTGTGCCCTCGCCGGCTCAGGTGCTGATGGATCTCACAGACAAGATGACAGCCCTGTTAACCGCTACGGTCACCCCAGCGGATCAAGCTCAGCATGACGCGGAGGTGGCACAGTTAAAGTTGGATCTAGCAAAAGCCTAGGAGGATCTGGCGGCGGAAGGGATCAGGATGGCTGTGGAGAGGGCGGCTCTCGATGCCCAGACTCAGCTGATTCAGGCACAGTCTTTCCAGCTCACGATGGATCAGAACGCGTCCAATGAGGTCATGAGAAGGAGGCATCAAAAGGCCCAATCTCGACTCCCTCCAGTTTACGATCCTCGAAACCTCTTCAACACGCCTGGTGCAGGGCCCAGTAACCCGCCAGAGATCACGACGCCCGGGGGTGGAACGTCAATTCAGCCCCAAGTGATGGGGCCTCCCCGGGTGAATGCTGCCCCGCCTCAGTATGTGCCAATACCACCGGGTCATTATGCCCACCCGTTGGAAAACATGGTCGCCGCGGCGGCGCGACTGGCGGCTCTCCCAATCGATGGCGACTCTCCAATGGCGGTTGAAACCCGCCGGGTCAGAGAACTCCTTCAGACGGCTCTGGCGCAGCAGGAGGCATATTCTTATAGCCGGGACAGGATTCATTCAACCCCTCGTCCAGGCCGGAGCCCGAGTTATAGCAGACACATGGTCTCAGCGACCGGCTCAAGCAATGTCTGACGCCATGACTTGCCTCCTGGCCACGGCCCGGCTCATAACGGAGCCTTTCACGCGGTAGACCAAGACAGAGCACGGCAAGAGGCGGAGCAGGTGCCTCAGTTGACGGCTTACCAGCCACCCCCGGCTTATCTGACGGCTTCTATTGATGCGGGGATACCTACGAGGACTGGAGGTGTCCCTTGTCTGGTGCCGGCTCTCCGCAATGAACGTCTGCCCAAGGATTTCAAAGGGCCTAGGAAGGTACCTAATTACACGGCTGATTTACAACCCCGAGCATGGATCGAGAGTTACGAGATGGCTATGGAGTTGCTAGAGGTCAGCGAAGGGGCAATGGCCAAGTACTTCACCATGATGTTAGATGGGACTGCCCGCACTTGGTTGAAAGAACTGCCACCAAACTCTATCGGGTCTTGGGATGAACTAAAATCCCGGTTCATCCAAAACTTCAAAGATACATGTAGGCAATCTATGTCAATTGTGGATTTGACTAATTGCAAGCAGCAGGAGGGTGAGTCTATGACCCATTGGGTTCGCCGGGTCAAAGAGATAATACATTCATCTGATAAGATGGATGCCGGCTCTGCAGTCTTAATGTTAGAGCAGAATTGTCGTTTTGCGCCCCTGAAGATGAAGCTCGGGCGGCTCAAGCGCGATTGCAATGATATGGGTACGCTGATGGCGGCTCTGGTCAAGTACGCCGACTCTGATAGTACCAAGGATCCTGTGTCGGATGATGAAAGGACAGGGAAGGGAAAACAGAATGGCAATGGCAAGGGCCCCCAGCATAACCCGGTGAACCTAGGAGGTAACAAGCGTAAGGCTGATGGCAGTATGGAATTTGTGGCCAACACCAATTCATAGGGTAACAACCACCGGTGCAAGGGGAGACCACCTCCCCGAGCCGGCGGGTCAGGCCTGACGCTTGAACAATTGTTAAATGAGCCCTGCCCGAGGCATGGCTCTAGGGAAAAGCCGGCCACTCATCTATGGAAGGACTGCGCAATCATGAAGGCCTTTAAGAATTCCAATGCTTTCAATGGCAATAATGGCCCGGGCGGCGGCTCAGGCGCCGGCGGCTTTCATGGCTCGGGCGGCGGCTCAAATTCCAATTCTCAGAATGTTCAAGGGGGCTTTAATCAGCAGTATGGCCAGGTTCATCATCAGCAGCAGGGGGGATACCAGACCAATCCAAAGCAGCTCAATGGTGGACAGTATCATGTATTTACCACCAGTCTGTGCAAGCGAGATCAGAAGCTTCATAAAAGGGCTGTGAACGCTGTTGAGTCGGCGGTTCCACGCTATTTAAGATGGTCCGAGCAGCCTATTGTGTGGAGTAGGGAAGATCACCCTCCCCGGGTTGATAATCTGGGTCACCTGGCCCTGGTGGTGGCTCCTCAGGTGGGGGGATATAAATTCACTAAAGTGCTCATGGACGGAGGCAGCAGCATCAACATCCTCTATTATGAGACCTTCCGTCGTATGGGATTGATTGATAAGAACCTCAGCCAGTCCAATACTATTTTCCATGGGGTGGTGCCTGGTAAGTCGGCATATCCAGTTGGTAAGATCGAACTGGAAGTGTCTTTCGGAGATGAGTACAATTACAGGGCGGAAAAACTAACCTTTGAGGTGGTTAAGATAAGAAGTCCGTATCATGCTTTATTTGGGCGGCCGGCTTACGCCAAGTTCATGGCACGGCCGTGTTACGTATACTTGCAGCTCAAGATGCCGGGTCACAATGGGACCATTACGGTTCATGGCAGCCGAAAGATAGCCTTGGAGTGTGAGGAAGGTGACGCGGCTTATGCAGAATCTGTTTGTGCAACAGAGGAGTTAAAGTTTTACAAGGACAATGTTGACCCGGCATATATGACGTCTTTGAAAAAGCCAACCACGGAGCATGAGCCGGTAATGAAATTTAAGTCCGCTGATGAGACTAAACTTGTTGACTTTGTTCCAGGCGACTCATCTCAGCAGTTCAGCATCAGTGCCAATCTGGATCCGAAATAGGAAGGCGCGCTCATCGAGTTCATCAATGAGAACAAGGACATCTTTGCATGGAAACCTTCTGACATGCCGGGTGTACCTAGACAACTCGCTGAGCACACTCTCAATATTGATCCGAAGTTTAAGCCGGTCAGGCAATTCCTTCAGCGGTTTAATGAGGAGAGGCGGAAAGCCATTGGTGAGGAGGTAGCCCGGCTCTTGGCGGCCGGGTTTATTGTTGAAGTTTTTCATCCAGAATGGTTAGCTAACCCGGTACTCGTGCTCAAGAAGAACGGCACCTGGCGGATGTGTGTGGACTACACGGACTTAAACAACGCTTGTCCGGCTGATCCTTTTGCTCTCCCCCGTATTGATCAAATCATTGATGCTACGGCGGGTTGTGAGCGCTTAAGTTTTTTGGATGCTTATTCTGGATACCATCAGATTAAAATGGCAGTTAAGGACCGGGAGAAGACGGCATTCATCACTCCCTTTGGAGCCTTCTGTTATGTGTCTATGCCTTTTGGACTCAAGAGTGCACAGGCGACTTACCAGCGTTGTGTGCAGAATTGTCTTCATAACCAGATTGGGCACAATGTTCATGCCTATGTGGATGATATCGTGGTTAAGTCCAGGGAGAAGGAGACCCTGGTAGATGATCTTAGAGAAACCTTTGATAATCTCCGGGCTTACAAGATGATGCTTAACCCGGCCAAGTGTGTTTTTGGTGTTCCCGCAGGCAAGCTCTTGGGTTTTCTGGTTTCTCACAGAGGCATTGAAGCTAACCCGGAAAAGATCAAGGCAATCACCTCTCTGGCTAAGCCGGTGTGCATAAACGATGTCCAACGTCTGGCGGGTCGCATTGCTGCTTTGAGCCGGTTTATAAGCCGCTTGGGTGAAAAGGCCATGCCACTGTACCAGATGATGAAGAAAACAGATGACTTTATTTGGAATGATGCTGCTGATGCTGCTTTTGAGGATTTGAAAAGACAGCTGGCTGAGCCCCCAGTCCTTGCTGCTCCTGTTGACAAGGAGCCTTTATTGCTGTATGTAGCCGCTAACACACGAGCCGTCAGTGTGGCTGTGGTGGTGGAGCGTAAGGAAACGGGTAAGGAGTATCCGGTTCAGCGGCCGGTTTACTACGTCAGCGAAGTACTCATTGAGTCCAAACAACGGTATCCACATTGGCAGAAGCTTGTTTATGGGGTATTCATGGCAAGCCGGAAGCCTAAGCAATTTTTCCAGGGTCACCCTATCACTGTGGTTAGTTCTGCTCCCCTAGGAGATATCATCCAAAACAGAGAAGCCACAGGAAGAGTTGCTAAGTGGGCTATAGAACTTGGGCCTCATGGTCTGAAGTACGTGCCACGCACTGCTATCAAATCTCAAGCATTGGTGCATTTCATCAACGATTGGACAGAGCTGCAGGTGCCTGAAGAGAAACCGGACAATACCTACTGGACTATTCACTTCGACGGGTCTAGGCAATTGGAGGGCTCGGGGGCTGGAGTTGTATTAACTTCCCCTCGAGGTGACAAGTTTTGCTATGTGCTAAGGTTGATGTTTCCCTGTACTAATAATGCAGCTGAGTACGAGGCCTTGCTCCATGGTCTTCAGATGGCTAAGGAGATGAGCTTGAGCCGGGTAAGGTGCTTTGGCGACTCAGATTTAGTGGCCCAACAAGTGTCAGGCAAGTGGGATTCCAAGGACCTTCTCATGGCGGCTTATCGCCGCGAAGTTGATGCCATTGCTGGACATTTTCAGGGTTACCAAGTAGAGCACATCGATCGCAGGAAGAACGAGGCGGCTGATGCATTAAGCCGGCTGGGCTCTCAACGAAAGCCGGTGCCGCCTAATACTTTCTTGGACATTTTGCATAACCCTTCTGTCAAGCTGCCTACAGAGGAAGACTTGGCTGTTCCTGACCCGGAGGCACAGTTGGTGGCGTCTCTCCACATTACCCCAGACTGGACAGTACCATACTTGGCTTACATGACCCGGGGAGAATTGCCTGAGGATGAAACTTTGGCCAGACAAATAACCCGACAGTCTAAGTCGATGATAGTTATCAATGGCGAGCTACATCGTCGCGGTGTCACTGGAACTTTTCAGCGTTGTGTTTCCCCTGTGGAAGGTCAAGAAGTTTTACGTGAGATTCACGAGGGGGATTGTGGTCATCATGCCGGCTCAAAATCCCTTGTGGCCAAGGCTTTTCGTCATGGTTTTTATTGGCTGACGGCTCATGCTGATGCGGAGGACTTGGTGAGTAAATGTGACGGTCGTCAGAGGTTCTCGCGATGGGCTCATGTGCCGGCTCAGGAGTTGAGGATGATTCCAATTACTTGTCCATTTGCGGTCTGGGGGCTTGATATGGTTGGGACTTTTAAAAGATCCAAGGATAAGAAGACTCACCTCTTGGTGGCGGTCGACAAGTTCACAAAGTGGGTTGAAGCAGAGCCAGTTAGTAAGTGTGACGCAGCCACAGCGGTTCAGTTCATGAAAAGAGTGATATTTCGCTTTGGTTTTCCACACAGCATTATAACTGACAATGGTACCAATCTGTCTAAAGGCGCCATGGAGGAGTTTTGTCAACAAGAGCATATTCGACTTGATGTTTCATCAGTGGCTCACCCTCAATCCAATGGTCAAGCTGAGAGAGCTAATCAGGAGATCTTGAAGGGCATCAAGCCCCGGCTTTTGGTCCCTTTGCAACGGACGCCGGGTTGTTGGGTGGAGGAGTTACCCTCGGTGTTATGGAGCATCAATACTACTCCTAACAGGTCTACGGGTTACACGCCTTTCTTCATGGTTTATGGAGCGGAAGCAGTCCTCCCTAGTGACATCCGTCATGACTCGCCTCGAGTGGCGGCTTATGTTGAGGCGGATAATGAGTGGGCGCGCCAAGATGCTCTTGACTTCTTGGGCGAACAGCGTGATGTGGCAGCAGCTCGCTCGGTGATTTACCAACAAGACCTGCGCCGCTATCACAGCCGTCGGGTTAAGTCCAGGGTCTTCCCGGAAGGTGATCTGGTGCTCCGGCTCATCCAAGATCAAACAGATGCACACAAGTTATCCCCGCCTTGGGAAGGGCCCTTTGTGGTCAGCAAGAACTTGCACAATGGGTCATACTACCTTATCGATGTTCGGGAGCACAAAGATTCACGTAAGTCGGAGGAAGAGACCCGTCGGCCGTGGAACATAGCTCAGCTTCGGCCTTATTACACTTGAGCCACCGGCTCTCATAATGTACATATTTCTATAGCCATGTATATATTATGATAAATAATAAAGCAGGACCTCTGTCCTTTTCTCCTCCAAAGGTAAATGTGTTATTTCCATTACAACATTACATGGTCACTTGGAGGTGGATCCGGCTTATGATCGTATTCGAATCTAGCCGTTAACAATATCATCACCTGGGGGCTTCCTGTTCAATCATAGGTCGTATTCGAACCAAAGAGAAGATAGCTGTCGATACCCACTTGATTGGCAAATTGCCGACCTCATTGGGGAGTTTTTCTTGATCATATTTGAATCATAGCTCAACCCCCTTTGGGAACCGACGTGGATCGTATTCGAATCAGCGTCGTTAAACAACACTCAAGGTCATTTGGGGGCTTCCTGTTCAAACATAGGTCGTATTCGAACCAAAGAGAACATAGCTGTCGGTACCCTCTTGATCGGCAACGCCAAAGCCACCGGGGGCTATATGATCGCATTCGAATCTTAGCTTAACCCCTTTGGGACGGTTCTCTGGTCGTATTCGAATCATAAGCCCCTAAGTTTTGATCTTTTGGTTTGCAACAAGTTGTTTTGATCATATCAACAGTGTGCAAGGGCGGTTCTTACTCCGCCGGCTTAACTTTGATTAACAATGTTGATAGCAGACAATAAGCATTATCGATGCTGGTGAACCGGAGTTGAGTTCTCAACCTCATTATTTGGGTTACATAAACCGGGAGTATACTTGAAGGCTTGTAAGTATGCAATTATGGTTACCTCGAGGATATAATTGAGGGCCGGTCTTTGGTGACTTTGGTTCATATTCTGGGTTATATGTAAAGTATATGACTCTCAGTGCGGTAAGCGCCCAGAGACTTGTGATTTGTTTTCTATGCAGGACAATTAAAGACAGCTTTTTAACTTAAGGAAAGTAGATGATCGAACATAACCCGGAGGAATATAAAGGAGCAGCTTCAATGGAGTTAAGCATTCTACACGTGCACGATGGCACGACAAAATTAAGTGTTTGTCCTACTCTATTACAAGACTCCCCGAGTCAAAAGGTGAGGCATTGTTTTTAAGGTGTAACCATGAGCCGCCTAAGAAATCAAGGTGCTTGTTGGGTTGAGGCTCCCGGCTCATCCCTCTCCGCTCCTCCGGCTGTTTCCATGACAAGGTTGATGATTTCCAGTCAATGCCACTCAAAGCTTCAAATTGAGCCTCGTCATCAATTAACCCGGCCGGGTCAACTTCTGGAGCGAAGGTATGCTTACGAGTCAGAGGGATCAGGCTGATTGCTTCATAGCGTGGGGTGGGGATCCTCTGATTCTCCGCGTGATAGCCCGGCTGATATTTGGTAAGGTCGGTGTCATTCCCAATCAAGGTGGCCACCGGGCGCACGCTCTTCACATAGGCAGCAAAGTCTTTCTGGTCAAAGGGGGTGTCGTCTTCCTTCAGGTTGGGGTATCCAAGAGCGATGTCGGCCGGGTCTAGCTCCGGTAGAAACGCCTTGGCCCGGCTCAGAGCAGCTATAGCTCCGGCTCTTGCAGAAGCCCGTCTCAGCTCTTGGAAGCGTTGAGGAAGTACGGCAAGCCGCCTGAGTACGTCTGCCAGGTGAGTGGGAACCTCATTGGACAGGGCCATAACGGCTAAAGCACGTTGTGACCCGGTGTAGAGTTGCTCCACCAAGGTTTAAACCGCCTTCAGCTTGGTCAGCACGTTCTGATTCAGATTGGAGCTTCTGGGACCTGCATAATAACGTCAGGTGAGCTGATGGCAAAGATGGGACTAGTGAGACATGAAGAATGTAAAATTGTTAAAAGCTTACAGAATAACTTACCGAAGATTGCGGAGACCATCTGTGACACATGGTGTTTTAAGCCGGAGAGTTCGGCGGTTCTTTCAGTAAGGGCAGCCTCCGCTTGTTCGGCCCGGCTGAGCAAGGTAGTCTTCTCGTCGGCCCAAGTTTTTCTTTCTGTTTCAAATTTTTTCTTCAGTTTTTCTTGTGCAGCAACACTGAACTCAAACTTGGCATTGGCCTTCCGGGTCTCAGTTTCCTGAGTCTTCAGGCGGTTCTTCAGCTCAGAGATTTCCGATTCAAATTTCTTGCAGGCAGCCTGTACAATTCTGGGTTACAGTTTGAGTGGTTATCATGCAACATTAAAGTCCCAAGCACTTTGCAAGCAAAGACACTTGGCACTTGGGGGCTAATGTATGCTGAAAGATTCTATTTATAAGTGCCGGTTCATGAAGGTAAGCCGGAAGTTAAGTCTACAACATATTCTATCATAAGTAATAGACTTGGGGGCTAGCATGGTAAGGATGACTATGGAGTAAGCAAGAGAGTTGTACCTCATATTTTTGCTGTATCTGCTTCACCATGTCAATCTCCAGGTCCCGGCTGTTGTGCACTTGACCAATATAACCAGAAACAATGTCTCCAATGCTCAAGTTAGCATAGTCAGTGATATCCAGTCTGGCCCTGCGGCGCTCCAGCAGTTCTTCTTTAGCAGAGCATCTGGCCAGCACAGTGGGTCTTCCCGGCTCAACATATTCGGTCCGGGTAATCACCACATCCGGGTCATCGGCCGGTTGAGCTAAGCTGGGGATCTCCGGGTTGTCAGAACTCTCCATGGCTTGTTGTTCAGTTGGAGCGGTGGTTTCTGGAGCTGGTGCAGACGGCGGCTCAGAAGCAGAGGCGTTGGGTTCAGTCAAGACCGGTTCTTCGACCTGGTTACTTTTCTTTGCCCTCTTGCTGAGCTTTGCTTGGGCACTGAAAGTCAAAAGGTTAGTGCAAAAACATGAGAAAGATAAGCACAACATAAGCTGATCATCATTACCCGGGTGCGGTCTTGAAAGCCGGTAAGTTAGATTGCATGGAGTCCCCGGAGGAAGGTGAAGTTTCCTGATAGTTTGAATTAGAAGAATTGAGCGGTTGACGAGTGACGCCCGCCAAAGGATGAAAAGGATATAAGTTGGAGATAACCTCGGTCCGGCGCTTCCTTGATGCTTCAGGTAAGCCGGAGGAGAGGTCTGCATCCTTGTTGGTCCGGGTGTGCCTCCGGCTCTCATGACTCTGTCGCTTCAAAAGAAATTGAGGATCTTGATAAGCTAAAGGATGTGAAAATCTTACTTTCCGGGTTACTCTTTGGACTTTCAGCCTTGGCAAGGGCTCCGAGTTGGAGGAAAGTATAGTTACCTCTTCAGTCACCGGGTTACTCGCTCTGGTGTCCTCCTGCTGATAATCAGTGTCGATAAGGTGGTTAAGAACAAACAAAAAAGAGCATAAGAATCAAGGGCTACCTCTGACTCGGAGGAGTCATCCAGCTGAAGCAGGTCTAAGGCGCTAGGCTTACTCCCCTTCTTGCGGGGAGCGGCTCTCCTGGCGGCTTTTTTAGCCTTCCTGGCTTTTTTAGCAGCCTCATGGTCATACCTGACCTTCCAGAACTTATCATTAGCCTGAAAAATACAACAAAGGTTTCTTGAGGTTAAGATGAAAATTGTTAAATGGAAAGTGAGGTGCTCAGATCGGTAGCTTACCGCTGGAGCCGGGTTAGCTTTGCAGAAGGGACTTAAGCCTGTCCTCCCGCAGTCTGCTAAACTCTCGTTCAGAAGGGACTTAGTCATGTCGTCAACGACGTCCTCAGGTAGGTCGTTGGGGCTGTGCCGCAGAGGATCATCCTTCCGGCCCGAGTAATCACACATTAAGCCGGGGCGGCGGCTCAAGGGAATCACCCGCCAAGCAATCCAGACCCGGACCAGATCAACACCGTTAAGGCCGTTTCCCAGAAGAGCCTTAATCTTGTTGATGGTGGGGATAAGCGGTTGTCGCTCAGCTTGAGATAATTTGTCTGGCAGGGGGTGATTTGACTCCAGACGCAGGGCGCGAAAGCCGGGCAGAGGGTTTTCATCAGCCGGAGAAGTATCCTGGCAGTAGAACCATGTCTGGTTCCAGTCCTTTGGGTGGCTTGGCGGCTCAGCATAAGGAAAGAGGCAATCTCTCCGTCGTTGGATTGAAATTCCGCCAAGTTCAAAGCTAGGCCCGTTGGCACACTCGTTCTTGCGGTTCAGATAAAACAGCTCCCTAAAGAGTAGTAGGCTGGGCTCTTCTCCGAGATATACCTCACAGATCACTTGAAAGTTACAAATATTCGACACGGAATTGGGTCCAATGTCTTGAGATCGCAGATCAAAAAAGTTCAGAACATCTCTGAAGAATCTTGAGCCAGGAGGAGCAAAGCTCCGGCTCATGTGATCAGCAAATATAACAACCTCTCCGTCTCTTGGTTGAGGTCTTTCTTCGGACGGGTCAGGCGCACGATAGGACATGACCTCCTTCTTAGGCAGGTAACCCGTCTTCACAAAGTCATCTAAAGTATTATCAGTAACATTGGATCTCACCCAGTTGCACGTAATGGGTGCCTTGGGAGCCTTGGGCGACATGGTGAAAGACGAAAGCCTATGACAAAAGAAAATGTCCGGTTCAAATATAAGCCGAAGGAAGATTTCAGTTCAGTATTCAAGATGGCGGCTTATGAAGGGGCCTAATGATATATGGCTAAGTGTGTCGGGTTATCTAAGCCGATGTGGATATCATAAGTAATTCAAGTTGTTTAAAACTCTATCATGAATAAGCCAGAAATTTCACAGCGCATGGCCTCTTTAAGCCGGAGATATGAGCCTCCATGGTTAACAGATGCAGGTTTTTGTCTAAGTGTTGTACAAACAGGTTTCACAGGTTGCAAGGATTATTTTGGATCAAACGATCGTCCAGAAAGGAAAAATTTCTAGACCTAGAAAGCTGATATAGAGAAGTTCATGAGCTCAGAACGAGGTCTTTCTGCGGAGAAAAGGGATCTACTAGCATAAAAATGAGTGCGAAACCACTACCGCAGGAGTTCTACCCTATTTTCCAGATCAAAAGGGGTCGCGGTGGAAGAACTGTGAAGAACTCGAGATGAACTATGAAGAACAGGGGAAGAACGACAGAACCCTAATGCGAATCTACTGTATGGAGTGGCGAGGACTTACCGGCGCTGACGAGATGCGGAGGTTGCCGCCGTTTCTCTGGACCGGTTCAGGGTGATGTAGCGGCCGAGGTTGACGAAGACCAGGGGCGAGGCGGCGGCGGCGGCGGAGCTCGGGCTCTGGAGCGTCAGAGGAGGAAGACGATGGAGGAGAAGAGTGACGAAGGCATATGGGCCGGGCCTATTTATAAGGGACGGCTGATAAATGGGCGCGAGAAACAAGGAGGCCAAGACGCGATTATCTCGCCACAGAAACGCCTCGATTTTCGGGATGGTCATTAAAGATAAGATCCGTTGGGATATGACAGAATAAAAAATGAATGTAATGGAAGATGACGTCACGGCGGGTTACCAAGAATCCAGAAGATGACGTCACGATGGGTTATAGCCTTCGCACAAGCAGAATCCGGAAGATTTTCTTTCAAAGGGATTGAAGATTGACATGAACCAGTTCAAATCAATCTGGGGCCTAATGTTGAGGATATAACCATTAGAGTCACCCGCCCAGGAGGGGCCGGGTTACATTATAATGATCATCACGTAAAGCCCAGTACCAGGCCAGAGGATGGCGGATCAATAGTGGGCTTAAGACCCGGAGGCGGCTTAAGGCCCATAGTGATAAACCGCCATTATGGCAAGACTTGTAATGTAAGGCAAGAGTAGTTAAGAGTCTGAGCCGGATACTACTATAAGCCGGCCGGGACTCTGAGAGCCGCGGGGGGTCAACCTCTCTATATAAAGGGACGACCCGGCGGCGGTTCAGGACGAGAGACAATAGATCGAGAGCCGGGCATAGCGATTAAGCTCCCTGGTCATCGAAACCCTAAGTAATACCACCTCAACTGGACGTAGGCTTTTACCTTCACCGTAAGGGGCCGAACCAGTATAACCCACGTGTTCCTTGTCCCGTTTAACCCCTTTAAGCTTCCTAGCTGCGATGGCTCCACGACTAAGTCCTTGCACGAGGACATCTACCGTGACAATTTCATGACACTAAGCATAATTACTACTTGTGCATCAAAATCCTGAAACCGAAGTTATTCCAGATGAGTCCACCATACCTACCTATATGCGGTATTATCTTGCCGTCCGAAGTAAATTTGCATGTGCCACCTCTAAAAACTTCAAATAAATATCCTTTTTGTTTGCCTGGATTGTTCATGGAGCAACAGGAGGTAGTCAATATCTTCCATGCTAAGTGGGTTATTCTCATGATGAGTGTTTATTCACTCATCCTTGCACGAGAGGGGCGGTAATAGGGATTCCCAGTCCCAAATTCAAATTGCAAATAATTAAACAAAACTCCGCCAGGACTGTTGTTGGTATGGACGGTACCCGTGGATTTGGATCAGTCGTGGAGTGTGTTTGTTGGTTGAGGAGGAGTAAAAACCTTTACTTTTATTGCTTGGGAACCGCCACTAATGTGTTTAGCATGGAAGATACCGATAACTAATGGTCGCAAAGTAAACAATAAGGGTGCATTTCTCAAAATTTCATTTACCTCTGTTTTAAAAACTTGAGCTCTCGCACCGCTGCAAATCACTGCTTCCCTCTGCGAAGGGATTATCTATTTACTTTTATGTTGTGTCATCACCTTCTCAAATAAGCGCCAGATCCTAAGAGCACTATTGTCATCCTCATGCATTGTGTGTAGCTAATGTTGGGTGCATCATGACTGGATCTTTTCTACCATGAACTAAAATGTTTAGTCGCTGCTTGAACTTTGGAGGTGCTCTACATTTATGTTTTGTGGTCTCAGAAAGGGCTAGCCAGATAGCACTATTGTCATATTATATCATGGTTGTTTTGACAAAGTGTTGTCATTTGAGATATCTTATTATTGCTCGCTAGTTGATTATGGCATTGATATGAGTTAATATAATTTTTAAGAGTTATTGTCGACATGGTTAGTCATGATCTTGGTTGAAAATCTTGGTGCAATTTAAGCTTATTTATGTAAACAAGAGCAAAAGAGTTCGTAAAAGTTTTTCTTTTCGACATTCATTTTATCAACTGAATTGCTTGAGGACAAGCAAATGTTTAAGCTTGGGGGAGTTGATACGTCTCCGTCGTATCTACTTTTCCTAACACTTTTCCTCTTGTTTTGGACTCTAATTTCCATGATTTGAATGAAACTAACCCGGATTGATCCTGTTCTCAGAAGAACTACCATGGTGTTGTTTTTGTGCAGAAATAAAATTTCTCGGATTGGAACGAAACTTTGCGAGGATTTTTTATACAATAAAAGAGAATTACTGGAGCCAAGAACCACTGGAGGGGGCACCTGGGTGGGCACAACCCACTAGGGCGCGTCCGCCCCCCCTCCTGGCGCGCCCAGGTGGGTTTTCCCCACCTGGTGGCCCCGCAGACCTCAACCCTGATACTATAAAATCACATTTTCAGAGAAAAAATCAGGGAGGAAGAATTAACGCGTTTGACGAGACGGAGCGGTCGCCACCTCCTGTTCTTCATCGGGAGTCAAGATCTGGAGTCCGTTTCGGGTCCGGAGAGGGGGATCTTCGATCTTCGTTATCACCAACACTTCTCCATCGCCAATTCCATGATGCTCCCCACCAAGAGTGAGTAATTCCTTTGTAGGCTCGCTGGTCGGTGAGGAGTTGGATGAGATTCATCATGTAATCGAGTTAGTTTTGTTAGGCCTTGATCCCTAGTATCCATTATGTTATGAGATTGATGTTGCTATGACTTTGCCATGCTTAATGCTTGTCACTTTGGGCCTGGGTGCCATGTTTTCAGATCTGAACCGTTTATGTTATCACCATTATATCGGTGTTCTAGATCCGATCTTGCAAGTTATAGTCACCTATTACATGTTATGATCCGCAAACCCCGGAGTGACAGAAGTCGGGATACTTTCCGGTGATGATTGTAGTTTGAGGAGTTCATGTATTCACTATGTGTTAATGCTTTGGTCTGGTTCTATATTAAAAGGAGGCCTTAACATCCCTTAGTTTCCAATAGGACCCCGCTGCCACGGGAGGGTACGATAAAAGATGTCATGCAAGTTGTTTCTATAAGCACGTATGACTATTTACAGAATACATGTCTACATTATATTTATGAACTGGAGCTAGTGCCGTATCGCCCTAGGTTATGACTGTTATATGATGAATATCATCCAATGAATTCACCGATCCAATGCCTACGAATTTCTCTCATATTGTTCCTGCTAAGTTACTACTGCTATCGTTACTGTTACACTTGCTACAAAATAATTGATATCACTCTTACTCTTACTGTTACTATTGTTGTTGCTACTACTATCAAAACTATCATACTACTTTGCTACTGATCACTTTGCTGCAGATAATTAATCTCTAGGTGTGGTTGAATTGACAACTCCACTGCTAATACTTGCAAATATTCTTCGGATCCCATTGTGTTGAATCAATAAATTTGGGTTGAATACTCTACCCTTGAAAACTGTTGCGATCCCCTATATTTGTGGGTTACCAGGGCTCCGGGGACCCAAGAAAGGTTCAAACTCTGGAGTGTGCTCGCAGAACCTCGCCAAGCCCTAGTCCTCTGCTCACTATCTCACGGCGATGCTCCGGCATGCTCGAGAGGGAGGAAAGATGAACACCAGACACGACAGCTTACCTAGGTTCGGGCCACCTTGCGGTGTTAGACCCGACTCTTGCTTTGTGGATGGATTGCCTCACAAGGGAGGATGAGTATGAGTGTAGAAGGAATAGTGTGAAGCCTCGGGAGAGTCCAGGATCCCCCTCTATGGTGGCGCCTAGCCTATACTGATATCGTCCTCGGTACTCTTCCCCCAAAAACACTAGGCGGCAAGGGTTGCCACAACGGCCAAATTCAAAGGGGAACAAGAGTACAACTTATCCTGACTAAAGGTGGTCTTCGCCTGCTAAAGCTTCCTGCCATGACGCGCTGGTGGGCTCGGTGATGACCTCCGTCTTGCCGAGCCCACTGTCCTGGTCTTCTTTCACCAAAGTGGCAACCTTTGGAGATTGCTCCAGGAATAGACGCGTCGTCCATGCTCCCTTAGCATGAAAGAGTAAAGCCTCCTCATCCGCGCCTATTGGCGCTCCTCTGGCTCCACTCGTCATCACGCGCGTCACCCACGTGGAGAGGCAGAGCCGCGTGACTCCTCTATCTGATCCTTGATCGGCACGCCTCCGCGAGGAGCCTCGGGAGGCAGCCTTGGGAAGCCGCCCCGAGAAAGGGACTTGCGAGGACCTTGCTCGTGAAGTCCTGATGTTGAGCCAACTTGGGCCTTATGGTGCGCCGCACCCTGGGCTGCATGCAGACGGGCCTGGGCATCCCCAGTCCCATGGGCCCGACAAGCTCTTCCTCAAGGACGAGCTCGACTCTGCGGTAGAGCTGTTCATCCTCGCTGACCATTGCGCTAAGGCCGAGGAGGGACACCTTTTCCTCCACAATGACCCCAATGTTGAGCCTGGCGTGGCAAAATCCAAGGGAAAGGACACCAAGCACAAGAGCCCCGCCGTACTCGCAGCATCGCCGGACTACAAGCGCGGCCACAACCATGGTGAGGCCAAGAAGGATGACCATCCCTTCTGCGCCTACCCCAACACGAACTCCCAGAGCACTGAAGACTTCCACGAGCTCAAGCTTCTCCGCGAAGGCCCCACCGAGCGCCGCGGCAGCCATAAGGAGATTGGTGGGGCTACCAGCAACCCCGCAGGGTTGCCTGCATCCTCGGCAGGGCCCAGCCCCCCATCCAACCGCCACTTCAAGCAGTTCTCTTTGGAGGTGAACGCGACCCTCCCGATGCTTGAGTTCGCCAGCCACCTCAAGTGGTCTGAGTTCCCCATCGCCTTTGATGCCAGCGACCACCCCAAGTCCATGTGGGCCATGGGTGTCATTCCCTTGCTGTGCAGGCCTACCATCAGCAATGTGGTCGTCACCAAGACACTAATCGATGGTGGTGCCGGCCTCAACGTGCTCTTCGTGGAGACATTCGAGAGGCTCCAAGTGCCCTACGAGCGCCTCATGCCTACCAGGCCCTTCTTGAGCGTCACCGACGGCTCCTGTAAGATCGAAATTATGTCTAGAGGGGGTGATTAGACTACTTGACCAAATGAAAATCTAGCATTTTCCCAATTTTATGTCTTGGCGGATTTTAGCAACTTAACATAAGTCAAGCAATCAACCTACATATGCAATTCTAAGAGTATAGTAGCGGAATGTAAATAATTGCATATGAAGGTAAAGGGGAGGAGTTTGGAGGGAGCAAACGCAATGTAGACACGGAGATTTTTGGCGTCGTTCCGATAGGTGGTGCTATCGTACATCCATGTTGATGGAGACTTCAACCCACGAAGGGTAACGGTTGCGCGAGTCCACAGAGGGCTCCACCCACGAAGGGTCCATGAAGAAATTGTGTAGTGGAAGTGTAGGAACGTTCTGATGGCTCTATCTCAAATGGAGAAGGGGGTGGAGGGGTATTTATAGCCACCACACAAATCTAACCGTTATATACACACAATTTACCAAACTCTGTGGGACCGAATAGTGAAACTCAGTGAGACCGACTAGGTTCAAAATATTAATGTTAGTCCTTTCGGTGGGACCGACAATACAAACTCGGTGAGACCGATGCGCTAGGGTTAGGGCGAAACCTCATCTCGGTGAGACCGATCACATGAACTCGATGAGACTGATTTCAGTAATAAGCAAACAGAGACTTGGTCAGGCAAACTCGGTGGGACAGATCGCTCATTTTGGTGAGACCAAAACATTACGAAAAGGAAACAGAGAGTTTGCATTGCCAACTCGGTGGGACCGATCGCTCATCTCGGTTAGACCAAAAAGTTTGCAATCCCATCTCAGTGAGACCGATGTCGGCGTCCTGGGAATGGGGGTACCCATACTTGCCTGCCTGCGGCCCACGGCGTGGCTCCACCAATGGCCCAGTATGGCCCAGCTTCAACAACAACAGCTCAAGACCCTCGCGAGGGGCCATGCCTCGCGAGGTGCACGACACCAAGACCTCCCTGGGGGCAGCCCCTCTAGGCTGGCTCCCAAGGAGCGGAGATATCTATGCAAGGGGCTCCTCGCGAGGTTCACATGACATGAGTTGTGACGACCACGGCCAGGCGGGCGGCAGCGGGCGCAGTGTACCAGTTTCCTCTTTGGTGCTAAAGAGGCAGGCGCAGACGAGGAGTCTCGAGGCATCAGACAAAGGTTTCCATACCGGTGCAGGACGGAGGTCATCGCGGAGCCCACGGCAGCGTCAACACCAGAGCCTTTGGCAGGTGAAGACCACCTTTTGTCAGGATAGCTTGTACCAGTTGTCTCCCTTCGAAATTGGCTGTTGTGGGATCCCTTCCCGCCTAACATTTGGGAAGAGGACCGGGGCCTCTATAAATAGGACCTAGCCACCACCGTAGTGGGGGATGAGATTCAGATCATCCTCATTCCCACCAGCTCATAGAGCTCAAGAACACCTCTCCTCTGGAGGCTGTTTTCCCACTGTATTAGTTCACATTTAGCCCTCAAGGCAATCCACCACCACCACACTGGAGTAGGGTATTACACGGCAACGGAGGCTCGAACCAGTATAAATCTTTGTGTCTCATGATCTTTGGGTTCGTCGAGCTAGGAAGTGAGATCATTAAGCGAGCGAGCTAGGGAGAGGGAATCCTTCTTGTGCACCCCAGAGTTCGAACCTCACAAGGGTTTGCCGGAACCCAGAATCTGACAACCGAGATCCCTATCGGTGCGACCGAACTGATTAGGCTTTCTGGCAATGGCTATGTTAATTGAACTCGGTGGCGCCAGATAGATCAAATCGGTAGGGCCCACTTTGACTTTAGGTTTAGGACATATGTGGAAATGAGAAAGTGGTTGAGGGCTTTTCGAGCATATCACTAAGCATTTTGAGCAAGCAAGCCATTAAGCAACACCTCATCCCCTTTTAATAGTATTGGCTTTTCCTATGGACTCAATGTGATCTTGGATCACTAAAATGAAAATGTAGAGTCTTGAGCTTTTGCCAATATGTGTCCTTAGCATTTTGAGGGGTCCACATCTCTAGTCCATGCCATACAAATCATTGAACTTTCTGAAACATTAATCTTGAATGGATATTAGTTCAATGAGCTATATGTTGTTATAAATTACGAAAACCACCAGGGGATTAGTTGCACTTGCAATCTCCCCCTTTTTGGTAATTGATGACAACATATAGATCAAAGCTTCGACAAATGATAATATAAATGAAGTACATCGTCGCTTTGAGAAGTATGTGTTAAGCAAGGGCTCCCCCTAAATTTGTGCATTATTTAAAATTTGCTTTTGAATGCAAATACACAATCGATTAGGATCATGGGTTACTCTTCTATGTCACATACATCTTGGTGGAGCACTCAAAATGATAGAATATGAAATATGCACTCATTACCAATACAAGATATGAATGATCATACATGAGAGATAGAATATCATCTTTCAAGCACAAACATTGAAGTATGATATGATCAAGCACATGGTCATATAAGGGTCTCACACACACATAAGTAGAGTATCAACCAAACAAGCAAGCAATTAAAGTAGCAAGAGAGGCAAAAGAAGAAAACCACTCCCTCTCTCGAAGCCTATGATCTATACACTTTCTCGCCCTTTGGCAACAAGTTACCAAAAAGCTTGAAAATGCATAGTGCTATGTGGCTCTCTAAGCACGATCTCCGGGAGCTCCAGAGTGCGAAGGTGGCATGGAGAGGAGTCCTGCAACGAATGCACCCGGAGAGGTCTGTGGAGCTGGTGGAGTAGCAACTGGAGGGACAAGAGAGGCTGTAGCTGCTAGTGCTGATGTAGTAGCCCTTGTGTCACTGGCTGGCACAGCAACTGACCTTTGTGCCCTAGGCACTCTCTAAAAAGCTTTAGTGGTAGCTCTCCCTCTTCTCTCTTCAGCTTCATCCCGGAGTTGCTCAACTGCAGTCTGGATCTCTTTGACCTTCAAGTCTAGATCATTAAACTTTGTCTCGATGATCCTCTCAAGACTCTCTGGATTTTGAGTCAGGGTTGTCAATCCTTTCTCAATTCTGACAGTGGCCTCAAGCAGATAGCTCAGCTGATCCTGCGTGGTCTTGAGGTGAGCAGTTGAAGCATCTGGAACATGTGAAGTTTGTGCTGCCTTCTTTGCTTTAGCTTTCTCCCTCTTCTCCCAAGCCTCTACTGAAGTAGGATGTGTAGCATCCATGATAGTTTCACTGTCTTCAAATTCAGGCAACAAGGGAAGGTTCTCCTTGTCCAAGAGATATGTGCCTTTGCCCATCTTGGAGTTGATGAGCATCTGAATGTGTGGAGCATATCCACATGATCTCTTTTGATCAGCAGCAGTCCTCTTGATTGTCTCTACAATCAATGTCATCACTTTGAACTTCTCTGGTATGTCAAACATGTGCAGCAAATTGATGGAGTGTCCTCTTATCATCCTGTCATCTCCAGACTTGGGCAACAATGTGTGCCTGAGGATAGTATTGATTGTGGGCAGTCCAGACAGTAGATAGTACACAAAGCCAAACTTGTGAGTATCCAGGGCAGCATCAGGAATCTCCTTGTACATGTGTGCCATGGAGTTGTGTCCTTTCCTTGGCTTGGCATACACATCCGTGTCATCCTCTTGCTCCTCAGGGGCATTGATAAGCTTGGACCACTCAGCAACTATAGACTGGTACCTAGTACCCTTAGTCATCCAAGCAATTTTACCATCTAGGTAAAAATGTGCAGTGGAGTAGAACTGCATCACCATCTCATCATTCCACTTGGTGAGTTTCTGGCCAACAAATTTGTCAACTCCAGTCAGTCTGAAGCTGTCATGAAGTCCTGGGAAGTGATCTGCATTGTTGTCAATATAAGTCCAGCCAACCCATCTCATATCACTGACTATGGGCTTCTTGTCCAGGAGCACAATCTCATAGAAATCTTGTTGTTCCTTTGTGTGGAACCTGTAGTCTACAGTAGTCCTCCTTCTGGTGGCATATGGGTCTGTCTACCTCCATAGCGTGAGACCTGCATCCTTCCTTAGCTTCATGTTCTCAGCCACAGGATGTGTATCATCATGATCTGGGATCTTGGGCTTCAATTTCCTAAGCACTTGGGCTTCTTCTTCTTCTTCCACTTCAGGCACTGGGGCCTTGTTCTTCTCAGCAGCTGGTATGTCCCTAGTTGATCTCTTGGGTGCTACAGGCTTAGAAGCTTGAGCAGCAGTAGCAGCCTTGGGGCAGTCTTGGGTTTTGATGGAGCAGCCCCTGACTTGATGGCATCCCCCATCAACTTCTGAGCTTTGGGAGCTGGTGCAGCATCTTCTTCATCCTCATCTGAGTCCCTGACCATGGATGGTCTGCCAATTATTCTGGCCATAGTCTTCTTGACCCTTTCCTTCCTCTTCTTGCCTTCACCAGCCTCCTTTAGTTTAAGAGTGAACTCAATGGTTTCATGTGTTGAGGCTCTGGCTTTGGACATCGGGATCCTTCTGGCTGGTGCCTTCATCTTCATACCTGGCTTGGTTGAAGTTGGTGTGCTAAACTATTTCTTGACAACCTTTTTCCTTGAAGTGACTTCCTCATCAGCCACAAAATCTTCATCTTCATCTTCTGAATTCCTTTTCCTCCTCTGCCTAGTAGCAGACTTAGGGAGGTTGCTAGGAGTACTTCTGCTCCCGTCATCATAGCTGTCAGTGGGACTAGTGCCCTCACTTAAGTGAACCTGTTCCTCACACCTGTTTTGGTTGTCACTGTTGTCTGACATGGCTGAAAGCTGAAAGCTGACCCTGTGAATAGATATAGTTGAGACAGAGTGGATGAGCATCACAAAGTGCAGAGATTTTTCAAAACAAATGAGTCAAAAACTTAGTTTTAGTTTTCTACATAAGTCATTTCGGAGCTACCGATTTGTTAAACTTGGCGACACCGAAGCAATATTAGAGTATAAACTAGTGAAATCGGTCAGACCGAGACACAGTTCGGTGACTCCGAGATTGCTAGGGTTTCACTGAGAATCATGTTCGGTCACACCAATTTTTAAGTTACGGTCAGACCGAAAATCACAAGTGCAATGGCCTCGGCCAAATCAGTGAGACCGATTTCTACAACTCGGTCTGTCCGAGATGAATTCGGCGGAAACCTAACCCAAAGTTTTCGAATCAAAAATAATCTAAAGGAGTTTTTGATTGGATGGAAGTATCTCAAACGTGGTAAGATTCATGTCATTGGCCTGAGTGCAGGAATCAAAGGTAAAGATTGCACAAATGGGTCGAGTTCATACCCTAACTCGGTGGTGAACTCGCTACGGCGACAACGTCGGCGAAGATTCCGTTGACGGCGGCGGAGAACAGCGGCAGGTGGTCGCTGGCGATGGAGGAGATGATCCGGAGACCTCGAGTCGGCAGAGCTGGACTGGCGCGGGCGAAGGGTTTCGGAGAAATTTCCAAAATTCGACCCGTGGGTATATATATCCAGACCCTATCGGTGTGACCTAGTTGAGCAACTCGGTGGCACTGTGATGCAGAATCGCAAGCAGTTACTGCAACTCAGTGAGACCGAACTGTTCAAATCGGTTGCACCGAGATTGAAACATAGATCAACTCAATGAACTCGGTATGACCGAAAGGAATGAATCGGTCAGACCAAAATACATCAAGAGGTTTTGAAAGTTTAAGTCTATGATGAATCGGTGGCTCCGAGTGCTCCTCACCCAGAGGGTTCGAATCTTACTTGATCAAACTTTGTGATGTAGTACGAATAGAGTTTGAGACGAGAAAAGCCTAGATAGCTAGAGGGAGTACTTAGGCATTCTTGTCCATCCATTTGGCAAAAGAAAAGACCAAACAATCAAAGCAACAAATGGATGTCCTTGAATGAACAAAATTATGCATCCAGCATGCTCACACAATAAGATGGTAAATGAAATATGTGGCAAAGCATGCAAAAACACTAGCATCTATCAAGCAATTGGCGATGACTAGGTCATCCATATATGAGTATATTAACTTAGGAGTCAAATGAGAACAGTTGATCATAGGTCATGCTCATCGTTTAAGCATAAGTGGTGTTACCACTTTTACATAAAGCGTTGTTGTGTTCACACCATTAGAGTTGCTTTAGCTCAATTCTTAGAGTAAAGCTGCCCCTAGATGTGATATCCCCTTTTTAGGGGGATGAACTAACCTTGGGTTTTGTCGATGATGACTTCATGTAGATGTTGAAGATGTGGATGCTCAATGTTGATGTAGATTATTTGGAGCAATCCATTTGACTGAGTTGTACTTTCAATACCTACATGGGTTATTCCCACAAGGAACAAACAAGGATATCCATAGACGTAGAGTGAAGTACACACAAGATGATGTCCATGAAAGCATTAGGTTACCTTGTCCCTTGACTTACCAACAAGAGGGTTTGTGACTCCTTGAACTAGTGCAAGATGTGGAAGTTGATTGCACTTGTCCTTGCCAATATGAATATGAGTGAAGTATGTTGGCAGAGTCACCCTCATGAGCTCTCTATTTCTTCTTCTTCGGGATCCACATCATCTTGATGGGAACCCTTGGGGTTGTAGATGTACTTGATGAACTAGAGCTTGACGTAGTCTTGGGAATCCACTTTACCAAGGCCTTTGGAGCTTCTTCAAATGCATCAATATCCTCTTGAAGCTTGTCCTTGCCTTTTAGCTTGTGGTCTTGTGGTGGAAGATCATCTTAACCTTGTGTCCCCTTGAAGGAAGTAGGATCATACTTCTCTTGTTGAGGAACAAACTTCGTCTTGGGGTATTGATCTTCTTCCCACTCAATTCCATTGGCATTGAACTTTCGCTCAAAACCAACACCTTAATTCTTCCGGTGCCTCCCTTGCTTGCGTACAATTTCCTCAAATTGCTTACTTTCGGCAAGGTTCTTGTAAACACCTTTCTCTATAATTCCCTTCAATAAGCTATTTTCTTGCTCAAGTGTAACTTGGCTAAGAGAATCATTAGTGGAATCAAGAGAACTACTAGACGCAACAATATTGGATTTAGCATGATTATTGTTACTACTAGAAGAAGAATCTTTCTTACTCTTGTTGCTAGATTTTACTTGTGGCATGTAAGTAGACAAGAGTGAACACTTGGCAATGTAAGAAGAACTATTCTTCTGAAGATCATCATTGATAGCTTTTAAGAACCCATGTTCTTGCTCTAGGTTGAGCTTCTCGAAGCGTAGCTTCTCATGAGTTTTTAAAAGTTCTCGATGATCTTCCAAAGTAGTTTCATGAGCTAACTTAAGAGTGTTTAGTTCTTTAGTTAGACGCTCAATCTCCTTCTTATCATTTTCATTCGTTTCATCTTGATTAGCATGATTAATAGTAGTTTCATCATAGTTTTCATCACTAGCATTGTCAACAAGTAACTCATCATCACCTAGCAAATCATCTTCATCACTATTGAAATCAATATACTCGGGGTGTGATACCTTGGGGCCTTTAGCCATGAAGCATCTTCCAATTCCTTCATTTGGTGAGTCAAATATGTCATAGAAGTCGGTTGACACAAGTGCAATACCGGCAACACCTTCATCTTGAGTATATTCGGAGTCGGAGTGATAACTTCTCTCGGAGTGGTGGTTGGAGTCAGAACCAGATACCCGTTCACCAACATGAGGTTGATTTCTTCATTTTGTATAGCTCCTTGATGACTTGTCCTTCCTTTCCGAATCCTTGCTTCTGCGAGAGGTTCTTCGTTCATAATGATCATCTCTACTCCTTCTCTCTCTTGGAGGTGATTCTTCTCTTCTAATTCTTCTTTTAGGTGAGTCTTCTTTCCTTTTGTATGGGGCCGTACACTCATTGGAGTAGTATCCGGGTTTTCCACAATTGTAGCAATTACGTTCACGACTAGAAGATCTTTTGTCATTGTAGGATCTTGATTTGGAACTTCTCTCTTTGCTTCTACTCTTGTAGAATTTGTTGCAGTTCTTCACCATTAAGCTCAATTCCTCATTGAAGACTTGTTTTTCACTTGATGTGGCAGGAGCATCACATGAGGCTTTATAAGCACTACTAGACTTGTTGTGAAGCTCTTCTTTGTCCTTGAGTGACATCTCACGAGCAACAATTCTTCCAATGACTTCTGTTGGCTTGAGATCTTTGTAATTGGGCATCATTTGGATCAATGTGCACTTGGTATCATATTTTCCATCCAAGGCTCTTAGGATATTTTTGATGATTAATCTGTCAGTCATCTCTTCACTTCCTAAGCCGGCAATCTCATTTGTGATGAGAACAAGCCTAGAGTACATGTCAGCGACACCTTCACCATCCTTCATTTTGAACTTGTCAAGCTGACTTTGAAGCACATCCAACTTGGATTCCTTGAAGGACTCGGTACCTTCGTGCATATCAATCAAAGTATCCCAAATTTCCTTTGCATTCTCAAGACGGCTGATTTTGTTGAATTCTTCAGGGCACAATCCATTGAAGAGGATATCGCAAGCTTGAGCGTTGTATTGCAACATTTTCAACTCTTCTACAGTTACTTCGCGATTTGGTTCTCTCCCATCGAAGAGTTCACCTTGCAAACCAACACACAATAGCCCAAACAGCAGGGTTATGTCCAAGAATATGCATTTTCATCTTATGTTTCCAACTAGCAAAATTAGTACCATCAAAGTAAGGACCTCTACGGTGGTAATTTCCCTCGCTAGATGCCATACTCTCCTAGGTTGTGAAAGCAAGGCTATGATCACCAAAGCTATGGAAATCAAGGAAAATGGGGACCAAAGCTCTGATACCACTTGTAGGATCAAAAGTATGTCTAGAGGGGGGGTGATTAGACTACTTGACCAAATAAAAATCTAGCCTTTTCCCAATTTTATGTCTTGGCAGATTTTAGCAACTTAACACAAGTCAAGCAATCAACCTACACATGCAATTCTAAGAGTATAGCAGCGGAATGTAAATCATTCCATATGAAGGTAAAGGGGAGGAGTTTGGAGGGAGAAAACGCTATGTAGACACGAAGATTTTTGGCGTGGTTCTGATAGGTGGTGCTATCGTACATCCACGTTGATGGAGACTTCAACCCACGAAGGGTAACGGTTGCGCGAGTCCACGGAGGGATCCACCCACGAAGGGTCCACAAAGAAGCAACCTTGTCTATCCCACCATGGCCATCGCCCACGAAGGACTTGCCTCGCTTGGGTAGAGCTTCATGAAGTAGGCGATCTCCTTGCCCTTACAAACTCCTTGGTTCAACTCCACAATTTTGAAGGAGGCTCCCAAGTGACACCTAACCAATCTATGAGACACCACTCTCCAAAAGGTAATAGATGGTGTGTTGATGATGAACTACTTGCTCTTGTGCTTCAAATGATAGTCTCCCCAACGCTCAACTCTCTCTTACAGATTTTGATATGGTGGGAAGATGATTTGAGTGGAAAGCAACTTGGGGAAGGCCAGAGATCAAGATTCTTGTAGTTGGATTGGAATGTCTTGGTCTCAACACACGAGTAGGTGGTTCTCTCTCAGAAAATGAGTAGTGGAAGTGTAGGCATGTTCTGATGGCTCTCTCTCAAATGGAGAAGGAGGTTGAGGGGTATTTATAGCCTCCACACAAATCTAACTGTTGCACACAATTTACCAAACTCGATGGGACCGAATAGTGAAACTCGGTGAGACCGACCTGGTTCAAAATGTGAACGTTAGGCTTTTCGGTGGGACCGACAATACCAACTCGGTGAGACCGATGCGCTAGGGTTAGGGAGAAACCTCATCTCGGTGAGACCGATCACATGAACTCGGTGAGACTGATTTCAGTAATAAGCAAACCGAGACTTGGTCAGGCAAACTCGTTGGGACCGATCGCTCATTTCGGTGAGACCAAAACATTACAAAAAGGAAACAGAGAGTTTGCATTGCTAACTCGATGGGACCGATTGCTCATCTCGGTTAGACCGAAACGTTGCAAAGGGAAACAAAGAGTTTGCAATCCCATCTCGGTGAGACCGAACTAATTAGGGTTTCTGGCAATGGCTATGTCAAGTGAACTCGGTGGCGCCAAATAGATCAAATCGGTGGGGCCCAGTTTGACTTTATGTTTTGGACATATGTGGAAAAGAGAAAGTGGTTGAGGGCTTTTGGAGCATATCACTAAGCATTTTGAGCAAGGAAGCCATTAAGCAACACCTCATCCCCTTTTAATAGTATTGGCTTTTCCTATGGATTCAATGTGATCTTGGATCACTAAAATGAAAATATAGAGTCTTGAGCTTTTTCCAATATGTGTCCTTAGCATTTTGAGGGGTCCGCATCTCTAGTCCATGCCATACCAATCATTGAACTTTCTGAAACATTAATCTTTAATGGATATTAGTTCAATGAGCTATATGTTGTTATGAATTACAAAAACCACCCCGGGATTAGTTGCACTTTCAGCTCCACCATTCCCTTGGGGCAAGTGCGCTTTCCCGTCACATTCGGCACACGCAAGAACTATCGTACGGAGTTCATCATCTTTGATGTGGCTCACATCGGCCTGCCCTACAACGCCATCTTGGGCTACCCGACGCTCTCCAAGTTCATGGCCGTGACCCACCATGCCTACGACCTCGTCAAGATACCCAGCTGCAGTGGTACCCTCACTGTCCACTGTGATGAGAAGGACGTGATGCACACCCTTGAGCACGCCTACAAGGCTGCCTCCCCCACGTACCTGGCTGATGAGGACGTGCTCGGGCCTGCCAAGGAGGCGCCAGTGAAGAAGAAGCCCCTGCTCTCTCAGGAGCAGGCCGAGTCCAAGAAGGCATTCCTGGATGGGGCGAAGCAGGCCGGCCTCTCCCTCGCCGTTAGCGGCGGGCCCTCCCCAAATAGGAAGGCGCGCTCGTTAGCTCCCTTCGAGCAAGCCCTAATGTGTCTTCTGGACAGCGTCAGGCATGTCTGCTCTACCGAGGTAGGTGATCGACCACCACTTAGTTGTGTGCCAAGGCGCACGACCCATTAAGCACGAGGAAAACTATCAGGCACCTGAGAAGCAGGAGAACATCACCCAGGAGGCCAACAAGCTCCAGGAAGCTGGAATCGCCCGTGAAGCTACCCACCCCGAGTGGATCGTCAACCCCATCCCCTTCGCCAGGCCACGCAACAGTGCGCGCATGTGCGTCGACTTCATCGCCCTCAACCAGGCTCGTCCTGCGAGTCCCTTTCCTTCCTCGCGGATCAACCAGATCGCGGGCTCGTCCGGCCCATGCGCATGCTTTTCAGCCTAGAGGGTGCCGCAACCACCTTCGAGAGGTTGATGCTCATGAGCCTGGAGCCCCACATTGCAGTGGTCACCACCCACACCCCGGCCCGCAGCGGCCCGACTCTTGATGGCGGTGGGTGTTCTGGTACAACACATGTGGATCACCCACCATCACCGTAAGTATTGTCCGTGTCTCCACGGATACGAGTGACATGGAGATGTACACGCTCCGAAGCTCTCTCTACCAGCGGTGCCATCGGCACGCGGGAGCTCCTTCCCACTCTCGTGGAGGCTCCGTGCTCAGCGCTGGTGGTCTACTTATCTGAGGGGCCCTCGGCCGTCACATCTTCAAGCTCACCCGTCTCGAACACGACAACATGTATCTGTTATGTAATGAACCTGCTTTATGCATCAGTAAAGCTTATATCCTTCAGAAACATGTGTGCTTGCACCTGAGCGTGCCTCATTAGGGGCGCGCGCTCATAATCTCCCCCGAATCTATCACACAAGCGGGAGCTGGGCATGGTGTCTGTGCTCGGGTCAGTCCCAGCAGCACTACCAAATCCTAGCGACCGAGCTCTGGCTCGCGGGCCTGCTCCCATGTACGTCACCTCACCAGGTCCTTGGTGCTTCATGTCCTCGCGTAATATGCACAGGCGACCTCACGAGCGCGCCCCGCTGAACTACTTGCAAAAACTTGGCAATTCCCCTGGTGCGGGATACCGAGGGCCTCAGGAGCCCCCCCTCGGGAGGCTTCATGAGCAGTGCCTGCGGGCGAAAGGCGTTGAGAGGGGCTGCACCACGAGTCGCGCCCTGCCGAGGACTCGCTTCAAGCTGTGCACTGATACATCTCCAACGTATCTATAATTTTTTATTGTTCCATGCTATTATATTATCTATCTTGGATGTTTTATATGATATTTTATATGATTTTTGGGACTAACCTATTAACCTAGAGCCCAATGCCCGTTTCTGTTTTTTCCTTGGTTTTGAGTTTCGCAAAGAAGGAATATCAAACGAAGTCCAATTGACCTGAAAATTTACAGAGATTATTTTTGGAAAATACAAAAAATACTAGAACAAAAAGATATCAGAGAAGAGTCCCAGGGACACCACAAGGGTGGAGGGACGCCCCTCCTAGGGCGCACCCCCTGACCTTGTGGCTGCCTCGTGGCCCCCCCTTGACTTGTTCCCGACTCCAACACCTCTTACAAATTCCAAAAACCCCAGAACAGAACCAAGATCGGGAGTTCCGCCGCCGCAAGCCTCTGTAGCCACCAAAAACCAATCGGGAGCCTGTCCTGGCACCCTGCAGGAGGGGGGATCCATCTCCGGTGGCCATCTTCATCATCTCGGCGGTCTCCATGACGAGGAGGGAGTAGTTCACCCTCGGGGCTGAGGGTATGTACCAGTAGCTATGTGTTTGATCTCTCTCTGTCTCTTGTGTTCTTGATTTGGCATGATCTTGATGTACCGCGAGCTTTGCTATTATAGTTGGATCTTATGATCTTTCTCCCCCTCAACCTTCTTGTAATGGATTGAGTTTTCCCTTTGAAGTTATCTTATCGGATTGAGTCTTCAAGGATTTGAGAACACTTGATGTATGTCTTGCATGTGCTTATCTGTGGTGACCACGGGATATTCACGTGATACACTTGATGTATGTTTGGGTGATCAACTTGCAGGTTCAGTGACCTTGTGAACTTATGCGTAGGGGTTGGCTCACGTTTTTGTCTTGACTCTCCGGTAGAAACTTTGGGGGCACTCTTTGAAGTTCTTTGTGTTGGTTTGATTTGATGAATCTGAGATTGTGTGATGCATATCGTATAATCAAACCCGCGGATACTTGTGGTGACATTGGAGTATCTAGGTGACGTTAGGGTTTTGGTTGATGTGTATCTTAAGGTGTTATTTTAGTACGAACTCTAGGGCTGTTTGTGGCACTTATAGGAATAGCCCAATAGATCGATCAGAAAGAATAACTTTGAGGTGGTTTCGTACCCTACAATAATCTCTTCGTTTGTTCTCCGCTACTAATGACTTTGGAGTGACTCTTTGTTGCATGTTGAGGGATTGTCATATGATTTAATTATGTTATCATTGTTCAGAGAACTTGCACTAGTGAAAGTATGAACCCTAGGCCTTGTTTTCAAGCATTGCAATACCGTTTTTGCTCACTTTCGTTACTAGTTACCTTGCTGTTTTTATATTTTCAGATTACAAAAACCTATATCTACCATCCATATTACACTTGTATCACCATCTCTTCGCAGAACTAGTGCACCTATAAAAATTTACCATTGTATTGGGTGTGTTGAGGACACAAGAGACTCTTTGTTATTTGGTTGCAGGGTTGTTTGAGAGAGACCATCTTCATCCTACGCCTGCCACGGATTGATAAACCTTAGGTCATCCACCTAAGGGAAATTTGCTACTGTCCTACAAAACTCTGCGCTTGGAGGCCCAACACGAGTCTACAAGAAGAAGGTTGCATAGTAGACATCATGCACCTCTAAGGAGCTAAGTCCAAAGCACCCCTTGGGGTTTCTCTCTCTCGTTTCTCTCTCGTGGCGTCCTATTTTCCCCGGCACGAGCCACCTACGCGTCAAGGGTGGACCATGAGCTTTGCGAGTCAGGAACTCCTACCAGCCTTAAGAGCTCTACACCCTCTAGCCTTGCTGAGTGCGCGCTCCAAGCATACTAGCGGCGGTTCTAGCCCGCCTCGGGGGCTGGGTCCCAGCGACACATGGCACAAGGGCAATGTAAAAGGGAAATAAGGGCCTCAGGAGGAAGACGAAACACAGACATTAACCATCAAAGTACTTAGAAAAAACTGCCATACGAATGTTTCATGCCCCCGCGGGGCCATACTCGATTACAGATAAAGAGCCGAGAAAGGAGGATTAAGGAGGACGACGTGCCATCGTCACCACCTCGGTCACCGGGAGCCTCGTCGTCAGCCTCGTTCTTGGGTTCGACCTGAAGCGTGAACTGCCCAATGTAGCCGGCCAGATGGTCCTCCACCTTCTTCTCGAGGTTCTCATGAAGCTCCGCCAGGACGGGCATCACCACTTGCCCGAAGTCGTAGCCGGCATCCAGGCGAAGGAGGTTGCTAAAGAGCCACATCGTCGCCTGGGCCAGCAGATCACGGAAAGCCTCCTCAAGGGTGGCGTCCGCCTCCTGCACCTAGTGCTTGAGGTCGCCGATCTCGGTCCGAGCTACCGCTAGCTCACGGTTGTCGGTGTCAAAACCGGCAGATCTCGGGTAGGGGACCCATGCTGTGAGTCTAAGGATCAATGATAACAAGGGACAAGGGAGACACGATGTTTACCCAGGTTCACGCCCTCTTAATGGAGGTAAAACCATATGTCCTGCTTGATTGTATTTGATGAGTATAGGGGTTACAAGAGTTGGTCTACCCCGAGATCGTAATGGCTAAACCCTAGCTATCTAGCCTATGAGTATTCTTATAGCCTCTATGGACTAAATCCTCCAGTTTATATACACAACGAAGGGATCTAGGGTTGTAGAAAGTCGGTTTGCAGAAGAAGTAATAATACACTCGGACACCAAACTTGCAGTCCATGCATACAGGAGTCCTACCCAGACACGGGGGATGGTCTTCTGTTTTTATCTTCACGGCCCATATCGAATAGACCGGACACTTGAGGACCCCTGAATCCAGGACTCCCTAGATAGCCCCCAAAATTTCCTTCAATGACAATGTAGTATCCCGCTTATGTCTTTGGCTTTGCAAGGCGGGTTCTTCTTCATACTTCGGATTGATGACAGTCCAGCTTCGACCTCCATGTTCTGCCATTATGATTCCTTCCTGTTGCCGCCTCAATTTCCACACGCCAGGCGAATGCGAACGGTCCGTAGTTTCTACAGATAACCCCCTTACCACGCACGGGCGGTATCTATATAAGGAGGTTAGATCCCCAAATGCCAACCCACATCGTGCAAAGAGCATCGGAGCAAACCACAAAAACTTCAAAACATGGGGAGTGAGGGAGTCTCGGATTAAGTGGTCCTCGGGCGTCCGGCCTGTTATCTGTTAGGCTGGACTGATGGGCTATGAAGACATGAAGGCCGAAGACTATACCCGTGTCCGGATTGGACTCTACTTGGCGTGGAAGGCAAACTAGGCGACCGATTATGAAGATTTCCTCCTATGTAACCGACTCCATGTAACCCTAGATCTCTCCGGTGTGGGGGCATAGTCCGGATAGGACAGATTCATGACCATATACTCATAGGCTAGACTTCTAGGGTTTAGCCATTACGATCTCGTGGTAGATCAATTCTTGTAACACTCATATTCATCAAGATCAATCAAGCAGGAAGTAGGGTATTACCTCCATAGAGAGGGCCCGAACCTGGGGAAACATTGTGTCCCCCGTCTCCTGTTACCATTGATCCTAGACGCACAGTTCGGGACCCCCTACCCGAGATCTGCCGGTTTTGACACCGACATTGGTGCTTTCATTGAGATTTCCACTGTGCCACCGACGAAAGGTTCGATGGCTCGTTTGATCGTTAGTTATGACGTGGTCCAGGGAGAAACCTTCCTCCCCGGACAGATCTTTGTATTCGGCGGCTTCGTACTACAGGCCAACTCGCTCGGCCATCTGGAGCAGATCGATAGCTACGCCCCTGGCCATCAGGTCAGATTCGGAAGTTTGAACTACGTCGCGGACATCCGTGGGGACTTGATCTTCGACGGATTTGAGACCACGGCAACCGCTCCCCTTCCCCCCGTTGAACATGGCTTAAACCTGCCCTTGGGCCGCATCCAGGAGACCGCTCCTGCAACAACTCTGGCCTTAGATCCGGAGCCGATCAAGACGTCTGAAGGTGGGAGACTCGGCCCTTTCACAGGGGCCACCGAGTCCATGGCGTCGGAGCCGCGCGCAGATCCCTCTTCATAGGGTACCTGCACCAACGGAACCCCGGACTCATCTCCGATATCGAGTTCCGAACCCTACGAGCCCGCGGATACCGAACTCGATCGGTTATCGATCCTCAAGTTCGGCGCCACGGATATCTTCCAACACTCTCCCATGGGCGACCTACTAAACTCACTAAAAAACCTATCCCTGGCAGACGGCTCATCGCCGAACTATGTTCGGTTCGACCTTACGGCGGATGATGGAGAATTTTGCTTCCCACCCGCCACCCACTTCATAGCCACCGTCGAAGACCCAATCAACACGCCTGGCCTCTGCTCCAAAGACATCGACGGTCTAGACGACGATGAGGGGCAGAGCCAGAGCTTACTATCCGCTAGACGCGGGGCGACCACTTCCTGGTATGACGTGTGCATGGTAGACACACCCAACGATGAACTCGACGATGAAAAGGAGGATCCAGTCGAGGATAAGCCTCCTGGTACACAGTCCGAACACCTGCGCCCCCCCCCCGCGCCACTCTCAGTCACGCCACTCAAGAGAAAACAATACTAGCACCGGAGGTGATAATACGCCGGACAACGAAGACCTTGTTGAGGCAGGATCCGAACAGGAGGATCAGGAAAGCAGGCAAGATAGCCCCAATGAACATGTCATGTATGGAGACTCGGAGGATAGTAATTATGTTCCCCTTTCCAATGAGGAGGAGAGCCTCGACAACAAAGAGTTCATCGTGCCGGAGGAACCTCTCGAGCAGGAGCGCTTTAAACGCTGGCTAATAGCCACATCAAGGAATCTAAGAATAAAACAGCTGCAGCTTCAAGCAAGCCAAGATCTGCTCAATGATAAATGGACCAAGGTCCTAGCCGCCATAGAATACGGCCCTA
Source organism: Triticum aestivum (assembly GCF_018294505.1). Classification (NCBI taxonomy): domain Eukaryota; kingdom Viridiplantae; phylum Streptophyta; class Magnoliopsida; order Poales; family Poaceae; genus Triticum; species Triticum aestivum. The sequence continues at coordinate 243,453,101 of NC_057814.1, forward strand.
GTGGCCTGGACAAAAGCCACCCCAAGAATAGGTGGCTCCCTACACATGATGGCAAGGCGTTGGAGTCCATTCCACCATTGAACAATGCGGCAGGTCGATCACAGTTTGGGCCGGATAAAGCAGCAGCCCAAGCAGAACAACATACCAACCAATACGGCCGTAAGAACAACACAGTTAGGGAAAACAATCGCGACATCCTCCAAAGCTTAGTGGGCGGGGCAGGACAGACAAGATCGACGTACAGATCGAGGGGACATGCCCCGACCGGTGATGATGGTCAATCAGCCGGACTTAACCAAGCTAACCATGCCCGAAGCCGCCAATGGCATCCAACGGAGGTGCTTCATAGTGTGGACCAACATAGAGGAGTCGCACACCCTCTTTGCTTCACCAACGAGGTAATGGAGCAAGAATTTCCAGACGGGTTTAAACCCATCAACATCGCATCATACGACGGAACAACAGATCCCGCAGTATGGATTGAGGATTACCTCCTTCATATCCACCTGGCTTGCGGAGACGACCTTCATGCCATTAAATACCTGCCTCTCAAGCTTAAGGGGCCAGCGCGGTACTGGTTAAACAGTTTGCCAGAAAATTCTATTGGCACCTGGGAAGATTTGGAAGACGCCTTTCGTGACAACTTCCAAGGAACATATGTCCGGCCATCAGATGCCGATGACTTAAGTCACATTGTCCAACAGTCCGGCGAGTCAGCCAGGGAACTCTGGACTAGGTTCTTAGTCAAAAAGAACCAAATTGTCGATTGTCCGGACGTGGAAGCCCTTGCGGCCTTCAAATATAGCGTCCGGGACGAATGGCTAGGACGTCACCTCGGCCAAGAAGGATCTAAATCCATGACAGCCCTTACCGCTCTAATGACTCGCTTTTGTGCGGTGGAAGACAACTGGCTCGCTCGTAAAAGCAACAACGCTAGCGACCCGGGCACTTCCGAAATCCGAGACGCCAACGGCAAGCCACGACTAAACGAACACAACAGTCGCAGCAATAGTGAAGGATTACGCAACACAGTGGCGTAACGCCCCGAGACCGACGCTTCAGAAGACTTCCATATTTCGTGATCGCTGTGTGTTTCTTTTGTGCTTGCTATTTTATTTTTGCATTGCATCATGTCATCATGCCATCATGTCATTTAATTTTTAAAACTCAACTAAGTAAATTACATGGATCTTCGATCCATTTAAATCGAGGGAAATGCACATGGTGACTTCTCTTTATAACATATCCTCCCAATATTAGGGAGCTATATTAATTTTTTCTTAATTTGGAAATCTCCATAACACACTTGCAAATAATCCCAATGCCTTTGTTATCTTAATTCTTGGTCTCCAATCTTGCCATATAGTCTTTCATCATATTCCGGAGCTCCACCAAAAATCCGAACATTTTTGGACCTTCCCAACCCTCACTTCCTATTCAAATCATTTGTATTTAAATCAAATAAGTTTGAATTCAAATCTTTCAATCATGGCCTTTTCTATTTTCTCGGAACAAGCAAATTTTTGTGAGTCCGGAGAAATTATCCCCGGGTCCAACATCTTTCCCTAACCCTCTCTTTCTTTTCTTCTCTCTATTTCTTTCCTGCTAGAATGTTTAAAAGAGGTAGAGAGAGAGAGATGGAGCTGCTCCAGGCCGGCCCATCCTATTTTTCCCTAAGACCCATCTGCTAGGCCCAGCCTCCCACACCTGCTCTTAACCCTAGCCTCCCTGCATCGATCCCCATCTCCCTCATCGATCCCTTCCTCCCTCCTGTGCGTGCACCGTCAGAGAGAGACAGGGAAAGAGTAGCGCCGCTCCTCATCCCCGATCCCCTCTGCCTCCTCCTCGCACCACCGCGCTAAGCCCCTCTTCTCCTTCCCAAGGCCACCGCCGGCACCCCGAGCTCTCCGCTCCGCCGTGCCTCCTTCCCTCCGCAGGCCCCATCTCATGGCGCCCCTTCACCTTGCGCAAACCGCACGGCCGCCGGCCATGGAGGCCACCGTGCCAGCCCTCAAGCGCGTCGGCCGTGCTCCTCCCTCGCTGCCCACCGCGACTGCCTCCGCCGCCATGGAACACTATCGCTTCCCCGAGCTCCTCCTCAAGCTCCCTTCTGCGGCCGACCATGCCACCGTCCTCCGCGACGTCGGCCTCCTCCTCGACCGCGTCCCCGCCGGTCCTCCTTGCTCCGCGCCAAGTCTGCCCGCCATGCCCCATTTCACCTCGGTGTTAACCGAGGAGGATGAGCAGCGCTGCTGCCTGCTCGAACCGCCCGCACGCGCGCCCCGCGTGTTGACCGCGTCCAGCCCCATGCCCGAGTGAGCACGCTCCTCTTCTCGATGCCCAACGTCGCCCAAGTCTCCTATGTTGATGTCGCTGGACACCGAGTACCAATCATCGCGTTCCGTTTCGTCTATGTCAAGGCCGAGAGGGCGCCAGGATACCAAGTACCACGACGTCGACGACCCTCAAGTTCAACTACCGGCGACCCCGAACATCTACGGAACATGAACGACTACTTCCTCTTCGACTCGTGAACGACTACTTCCACTACGACCGTCCCGAGAACGTCTACTTCCTCTACATTGCACCGAACCCGAACCGTCCCGTTTGCACGCTTCGAAGGTATAACTGCCTAGACATTGACCCATGGATGAATGCATGTGTTGTATGAGATGCATGTTTGGATGTTGTATCCGCCCGTGAACGTTAGTTGTTCCCGCGCTTGACACCGCCGTTGACCCGTGGGAACCCGGTAACCGGGAGCACCCCACCATCTCTTCCGTGTTCCACACATCCGCACATTTCTCTTTTGCACCGGTATCTCAATCGAGTTACTGGAACCGATATGTTGTCGTGGCATCATTTTCGGATTCGTTGCCGTGGCACCCTTTTCTTCCACCACGGTGACAAATGCTTCATAACATGCTCATGTCAACATTTTCATAAAATTGCATAAAACTTGCATATGTCATTCGCATCATGATAACAACATTTAAATGTTTAAAATTGTGTTTGCATTTAAATTGCTATATGCATATGGGGATTTTCCGGAATTGTCGTTTGTTATTTCCGGCCTCATTTAAACTTGCCTAGATAGGTTGTTTAATTATGCTTCACCCCTTGCCATGTTTAATAACATTTAATATTGTTGGGTACATAACCGAGAGAACTAAACAATTGATGTGGTGTCTCGTCAATATGCAACTCGTTGCATATTGAACTCCACTTAATTTGTAGTGTTGTTTGTTGCATTTTGCCATGCCATGCCTCATTAAACCGGACATGCATCATGTTTGTTTTTGCATCATGCCATGTGTATGTGTTGGTTGTTTACCATGTTGTTTGCTTCTTTCTGGTGTGCTTCTCTCGGTAGCTTCGGTTTTGTTCCGGAGATGTGAGGATTCGTTCGACTACGTCCGTTTGTCTTCTTCATGGACTCGTTGTTCTTCCTTGCGGGATTTCAGGCAAGATGACCATACCCTCAAAATCATTTCTATCTTTGCTTGCTAGTTGTTCGCTCTATTGCTTTGCCGCGCTACCTACCACTTGCTTTTCAAGCCTCCCAAATTGCCATGAAACCACCTCTAACCTTTGTCACCCTTCCTAGCAAACCATTGTTTGGATATGTTACCGCTTTTGCTCAGCCCCTCTTATAGCGTTGCTAGTTGCAGGTGAAGATGAAGATTGCTCCATGTTGGTTTATGTTTATGTTGGGATATCACAATATCTCTTATTTAATTAATGCATCTATATACTTGGTAAAGGGTGGAAGGCTCGGCCTTATGCCTGGTGTTTTGTTGCACTCTTGCCGCCCTAGTTTCCGTCATACCGGTGTTATGCTCCTTGATTTTTGTGTTCCTTACGCGGTTGGGTGATTTATGGGCCCCCCTTGACAGTTCGCTTTGAATAAAACTCCTCCAGCAAGGCCCAACCTTGGTTTTACCATTTTCCTACCTAAGCCTTTTTCCCTTGGGTTCTGCAGACTCAAGGGTCATCTTTATTTTACCCCCCCCGGCCAGTGCTCCTTCGAGTGCTGGTCCAAACCAAGCGATGTCCGGCGCCCCCTGGGCCAACCAGGGTCTATGCCAACCCGAAGTCTTGCTCATCGGTGTGCCCTGAGAACGAGATATGTGCAGCTCCTATCGGGATTTGTCGGCACATCGGGCGGCTTTGCTGGTCTTGTTTTACCATTGTCGAAATGTCTTGTAAACCGGGATTCCGAGACTGATCGGGTCTTCCCGGGAGAAGGTTTATCCTTCGTTGACCATGAGAGCTTATAATGGGCTAAGTTGGGACATCCCTGCAGGGTATTATCTTTCGAAAGCCATGCCCGCAGTTATGTGGCAGATGGGAATTTGTTAATGTCGGGTTGTAGAGAACTTGACACTCGACTTAATTAAAATACATCAACCGCGTGTGTAGCCGTGATGGTCTCTTTTTGGTGGAGTCCGGGAAGTGAACACGGCTTTTGAGTTATGTCTGACGTAAGTGGAAGTTCAGGATCACTTCTTGATCATTACTAGTTGACGACCGTTCCGTTGCTCCTCTTCTCGCTCTTATTTGCGTATGTTAGCCACCGTATATGCTAGTGCTTGCTGCAGCTCCACCTCATTACCCCATCTTTTCCTATAAGCTTAAATAGTCTTGATCTTGCGGGTGTGAGATTGCTGAGTCCTCGTGACTCACAGTTACTTCCAAACAGTTGCAGGTGTCGAGTTACCAGTGCAGGCGATGCTACCGAACTCAAGTGGGAGCTCGACGAGGACCTTGGTCGTTACTATGTTTCTTTTCTTGTTGATCAGTAGTGTAGCCTAGTTGGGACGATCGGGGATCTAGCATTTGGGGTTGTCTTCTTTGTATTTGGTTTTGACCGTAGTCGGTCTATGTGTGTACCCTGATTGATGTATGATTTATTTATGTTTTGTGTGAAGTGGCGATTGTAAGCCAACTCTTTATCCCATTCTTGTTCATTACATGGGATTGTGTGAAGATGACCCTTCTTGCGACAAACCACGATGCAGTTATGCCTCTAAGTCGTGCCTCGACACGTGGGAGATATAGTCGCATCGTGGGCGTTACAAGTTGGTAATCAGAGCCATCCCGACTTAGGAGACCCTGCTTGATCGAATCGCTGACGTTGTTGAGTCTAGAACAAAAATGTTTTGAGTCTTAGGATTATATATATCGGAGAGTAGGATTCTTTTTACTCCTCAGTCCCTTCGTCGCTCTAGTGAGGTCTCCTGAAGTAGATGTCTTGACCTTCCTCTCCTCAAATTTCACTAAAAAAATTTAGGATCACGCGGGTATCTTGGAATCGTTCTGATGGTTTTGTCACGAGAACATTGTTCTTGGTGCCTCCTGACATTTAGGGGTTGTGGCAGTGTCCCGGGGAGTTGAGCTCCGAGGTGTTGTCGTCACAATTTTATCGTTGCAGTTCTGGAATACCTGAGTTTCGCCGACATCGAAAATCTCTTTTATGCAGTTGTTGGTGAGATCACCTCGACGCCACCCAGTACTGGGGCGGGAGTTCGGGAGTATTGCCATAACTCGTATAACGGATGCTTTTTGAAGGTTGAGGTAAATGATTTCCGAAGGTTTCTTGGTTATGTGTTGAAGGATGGATACAGCTGGATCTAGGTATTGTTAGTTTGGGTGATATATTTTGTGTCCCCTGTATCCCCGACACATGATTGCATAACCAGAAAGTTTCGGGAGTTTATAAGTGTGAATTCAAGTAGCTCCTAGGATATCTTTCCAACAGATGCATGATATGAGATTGGGGTTCGACGTCTAGTGGTCCGCCTTTCCACGGTTGGTTTTACAATGGTCTCGTAGTGTCTTAAAGAGTCCTTGGCTATGCCGACTCGGGGACGCTTCGTATGTCATGTGCACTGCCTTGTAAATGATGGTGTTGTACGATCGAGCCCGTGTGGGCCCCACCACGAAAACTTCGGACGAAATCTCTATCATATGTTTGTTCCGGCTTATTCCGCAAGCCAAATCCTTTGTTTTATTTTAAGTTGTGGTATTCGAGTTGCTTCGAAGTCAAATATGGATTCCGTACCTTTTTCAAGTGGTGTTCTCATATTCCAATGTGGATACTAATCCTTCTTGATCATCGAGATTGTCATCCCAATTCTTTCCAACCGGCGTGTTTCTCTTCAAGTGCATCCAGTCATTCCAACATTCGCAAGATCAATTCTAAGCTTTTTCTCAACGGTGTTCATTTCATCTGACCCAAGTTGCCTTTGCTTTCCCACCCTCCCACCCTTTTATTCAAGGACTCATATATTTTAATCAAGCATCCATTTTATTGCTGTGAAGTCTCTTCATTATTTTGCTTCAATGTTCTTATCCGGTGATTCTCATGAAGATACTAAGGGAGCTTCAAGTTCATCATTCTTCGTTCTTTTTTTTCTTCTCCGGTGGATTCAATTCAAGCTTTGTCGATCATATCCTTTCCTCATTTCAAATGCTTTCTCATGCCGGTGTACCACTTAATCATCCACTTCTCGCCATTCATTTGTTCTGGAGTGCCGAAGATATCTCAGAAGATTTGTGTCCCCTTTATCAATCTGTTCAAGCTATTTCAAGGTTGTTATCACATTCAAGCCATTTAATTCAACCGGCGCGATCTTTCTTTTAATCATTCAATGGTGTATCTTTTGAGTGGGCCCTAACCCACAGGTTTTTCCCAGGATCTTACCTAACTCTTCTAATTCTTTTTGGAGTTATTCTCAAATTCATTGCAAAGTTTGACGTAAGAATGAATTATCAGCAGTCAAATGTCTTTCTCCAAGATCTTCCAAATTCTTTCATCGTTGGTTCATCATTTCTATTATCCATTGTTCCGGAGTGTCTCAATAATTTTGGTGGTATTTCTCGTCGTCATTCTCGGATTTTGAAGACCGAAGAAGAGTTCCTCTTAAATCCTTACCCGTTCTTCCAAAGATTCATGGTTCTAGCTTGATGCCATCCTCTCATAATTGTTTTTGATTGTGAGAATTCCTTTCACCCATCCGGAGCATTTCAGGAGTCTTTTCAGTTTGATTCTCCGAAGGCCATCATTTCAGAAGATTTCTTCGATCTAAGTTTTCAGCCTCGTTCTCCAATTATTCTAAATTGATGTCTCTTCGTTCATCTCCATATTCTCCCGGTGCATCATTCAAGTATCCTCTAGTCAGCTCGTGATCTATTCGTTCTCATGTATCTAAATTCCCTCGAGTATTTTCGAGCGTTCTTTAATTCTTACGGTGTTTCGTCCTCTTTTCTTCAATTGTTTTCAATTCTCGCGGTGTTTCGTTCAAGATTTCTCTTCCTTCGTTATCATATCAATTTATTCGTTGTTTCAATCCTACCGGTGGTTCAATGAAGACCTTCCCAAAGTTTGCGCAATATCTATCTTAATCCTTTCTACGAGAATAAGTAGTATGCAAAAATCCGTTGCTTGTCATCAATCTAAATTGGTGAAGGAGACGCGTAATGTAATTCTTATTCTTGTTTCCTCCAAGTGGTTAATTCCTTCTTCCGGAGTTCGTTCATGATATCAAATTTTCGGTTCCAAGTTGTTCATATTTTCTTTCCGGAGCTCCAAGTTATTTCAATTAAGCTTCATCTAATCATTGCAAGGCTTCTCCCGGAGTTCTTTTCAACTTTCCCTTTCGTTTGATCATTCTTTTATTATCGGAGTTCTTCATGGAGGATCAACATGGTGGCTCATCAAGGATTCCTTTCATTCTTCAATTGTTCTTCAATAATTCTCTCGAAGTTATGATCCGCCAAGTTATACTCTTAAATAAACATGGTGCTCAACACATGTGTTGTTTTGAGGAGTTCAAGTATTCTTCATCTTGCATTTCAAAGTGCAATTCTTTCTCTCTTATCTTTTGAGGTGGTGTTATGTCCTTCTTGACAATTTCCATCCATGCTCCATGTTCCACATGTTGTCAAGAATGAGATATTTTAAATCCACCAATCTCTTCGTTGGAGTTATCTTGGGTTATATTTTACCTTAAGCTTTCCCTAAGGATTGTTGCTATTTATGGTGCTTATAAATGACCCAAGTTCTTCATTTGTCCTCCCGGTGAAATAAGTTTCTTGTCTCCTTGTTGATATCAATCTAATCATTTGTTTCCGTTGGTGGCAGAAGCTCACCTCATAATTTTGAGATGTTTCCATAAGCCCACTACAAGCTTATTCTTTTTGTTGTTGGTTTTCCAACAACTCCGTGCAATCCTACTTCGTAAGGATGCTCTTTAAAATTCATTTATGGTAGGAGATGTTGGTTTCATTCTTCGTTCTATTCATTCCAACTATCTTCTATTATTTCTTCCGGAGGCATTGTGATATTGCTCTCTTCGACCAATCTTCTTGTTTTGTGAAGATCATCTTCTTTCCTTGCTTATCCTTTTAACCGGAGTGTTGTGTCATCTCCTTAATTTCTTTGCATCTTATCAAGTTTTCCTTCTCTTTTTTTCAACCGGAGTGCCGTCAAATTATATCGTTCTTATTCCTTCCCTATCTTGTTTTAACCAGAGTGGTTTAAATATCTATCGTGTCACTTAACCTCAAGGTTCTCAGGGTGTTCCTTGTTTCCGTTTATTATGGAGTGCCCTCAATTCGCTTATCTCCGTTGTGTCATTTCCTCAAGCTTTGCGACCTCTCAAGGTTCTTTGGTTTCACTCGTTTGTCAAAGAAGCAACTTTGTTTTACCTCTTCCTCTTTCGCTTTTCTCTCTGGCACCATCCTAGATCTCGGGACGAGATCCTCTTGTAGAGGTGGAGTGTTGTAACGCCCCGAGACCGTCGCTTCAGAAGACTTCCATATTTCGTGATCGCTGTGTGTTTCTTTTGTGCTTGCTCTTTTATTTTTGCATTGCATCATGTCATCATGCCATCATGTCATTTAATTTTTGAAACTCAACTAAGTAAATTGCAAGGATCTTCGATCCATTTAAATCGAGGGAAATGCACATGGTGACTTCTCTTTATAACATATCCTGCCAATATTAGGGAGCTCTATTAAATTTTTCTTAATTTGGAAATCTCCATAACACACTTGCAAATAATCCCAATGCCTTTGTTATCTTAATTCTTGGTCTCCAATCTTGCCATATATTCTTTCATCATATTCCGGAGCTCCACCAAAAATCCGAACATTTTTGGACCTTCCCAACCCTCACTTCCTATTCAAATCATTTGTATTTAAATCAAATGAGTTTGAATTCAAATCTTTCAATCATGGCCTTTTCTATTTTCTCGGAACAAGCACATTTTTGTGAGTCCGGAGAAATTATCCGCGGGTCCAACATCTTTCCCTAACCCTCTCTTTCTTTTCTTCTCTCTATTTCTTTCCTGCTAGAATGTTTAAAAGAGGTAGAGAGAGAGATGGAGCTGCTCCAGGCCGGCCCATCCTATTTTTCCCAAAGGCCCATCTGCTAGGCCCAGCCTCCCACACCAGCTCTTAACCCTAGCCTCCCTGCATCGATCCCCATCTCCCCCATCGATCCCTTCCTCCCTCCTGTGGGTGCGCCGTCAGAGAGAGACAGGGAGAGAGTAGCGCCGCTCCTCGTCCCCGATCCCCTCTGCCTCCTCTTCGCACCACCGCGCTAAGCCCCTCTTCTCCTTCCCGAGGCCACTGCCGGCGCCCCGAGCTATCCGCTCCGCCGTGCCTCCTCCCCTCCGCAGGCCCCATCTCATGGCGCCCATTCACCTTGCGCGAACCGCACGGCCGCCGGCCATGGAGGCCACCGTGTCGGCCCTCAAGCGCGTCGGCCGTGCTCCTCCCCCGCCGCCCACCGCGACTGCCTCCGCCGCCATGGAATGCTATCGCTTCCCCGAGCTCCTCCTCAAGCTCCCTTCTGCGCCCGACTGTGCCACCGTCCTCCGCGACGTCGGCCTCCTCCTCGACCGCGTCCCCGCCGGTCCTCCTTGCTCCGTGCCAAGTCTGCCCGCCATGCCCCATTTCACCTCGGCCTCAACCGAGGAGGATGAGCAGCGCAGCTGCCTGCTCGAACCGCCCGCACGCGCGCCCCATGCGTTGACCGCGTGCAGCCCCATGCCCGAGCGAGCACGCTCCTCTTCTCGATGCCCAGCGTCGCCCAAGTCTCCTATGTTGATGTCGCTGGACACCGAGTACCAATCATCGCGTTCCGTTTCGTCTATGTCAAGGCCGAGAGGGCGCCAGGTACCAAGTACCACAACGTCGACGACCCTGAAGTTCAACTACCGGCGACCCCGAACATCTACGGAACATGAACGACTACTTCCTCTTCGACTCGTGAACGACTACTTCCACTACGACTGTCCCGAGAACGTCTACTTCCTATACATTGCACCGAACCCGAACCGTCCCGTTTGCAAGCTTCGAAGGTATAACTGCCGAGACATTGACCCGTGGATGAATGCATGTGTTGTATGAGATGCATGTTTGGATGTTGTATCCGCCCGTGAACGTTAGTTGTTCCCGCGTTTGACACCGCCGTTAACCCGTGGGAACCCGGTAACCGGGAGCACCCCACCATCTCTTGCGTGTTCCACACATCCGCACATTTCTATATTGCACCAGTATCTCAATCGAGTTACTGGAACCGATATGTTGTCGTGGCATCATTTTCGGATTCGTTGCCGTGGCACCCTTTTCTTCCACCACGGTGACAAATGCTTCATAACATGCTCATGTCAACATTTTCATAAAATTGCATAAAACTTGCATATGTCATTCGCATCATGATAACAACATTTAAATGTTTAAAATTGTGTTTGCATTTAAATTGCTATACGCATATGGGGATTTTCCGGAATTGTCGTTTGTTATTTCCGGCCTCATTTAAACTTGCCTAGATAGGTTGTTTAATTATGCTTCACCCCTTGCCATGTTTAATAACATTTAATATTGTTGGGTACATAACCGAGAGAACTAAACAATTGATGTGGTGTCTCGTCAATATGGAACTCGTTGCATATTGAGCTCCACTTAATTTGTAGTGTTGTTTGTTGCATTTCGCCATGCCATGCCTCATTAAACCGGACATGCATCATGTTTGTTTTTGCATCATGCCATGTGTATGTGTTGGTTGTTTACCATGTTGTTTGCTTCTTTTCGGTTTGCTTCTCTCGGTAGCTTCGGTTTCGTTCCGGAGTTGTGAGGATTCGTTCGACTACGTCCGTTTGTCTTCTTCATGGACTCGTTCTTCTTCCTTGCGGGATTTCAGGCAAGATGACCATACCCTCGAAATCATTTCTATCTTTGCTTGCTAGTTGTTCGCTCTATTGCTTTGCTGCGCTACCTACCACTTGCTTTTCAAGCCTCCCAAATTGCCATGAAACCACCTCTAACCTTTGTCACCCTTCCTAACAAACCATTGTTTGGCTATGTTACCGCTTTTGCTCAGCCCCTCTTATAGCATTGCTAGTTGCAGGTGAAGATGAAGATTGCTCCATGTTGGTTTATGTTTATGTTGGGATATCACAATATCTCTTATTTAATTAATGCATCTATATACTTGGTAAAGGGTGGAAGGCTCGGCCTTATGCCTGGTGTTTTGTTCCAATCTTGCCGCCCTAGTTTCCGTCATACCGGTGTTATGCTCCTTTATTTTTGCGTTCCTTACGCGGTTGGGTGATTTATGGGACCCCTTGACAGTTCGCTTTGAATAAAACTCCTCCAGCAAGGCCCAACCTTGGTTTTACCATTTGCCTACCTAAGCCTTTTTCCCTCGGGCTCTGCAGCTCAAGGGTCATCTTTATTTTACCCCCCTGGGCCAGTGCTCCTTTGAGTGCTGGTCCAAACCGAGCGCTGTCCAGCGCCCCCTGGGCAACCAGGGTCTATGCCAACCCGACGTCTTGCTCATCCGGTGTGCCCTGAGAACGAGATATGTGCAGCTCCTATCGGGATTTGTCGGCACATCGGGCGGCTTTGCTGGTCTTGTTTTACCATTGTCGAAATGTCTTGTAAACCGGGATTCCGAGACTGATCGGGTCTTCCCGGGAGAAGGTTTATCCTTCATTGACCGTGAGAGCTTATAATGGGCTAAGTTGGGACACCCCTGCAGGGTATTATCTTTCGAAAGCCGTGCCCGCGGTTATGTGGCAGATGGGAATTTGTTAATGTCCGGTTGTAGAGAACTTGACACTCGGCTTAATTAAAATACATCAACCACGTGTGTAGCCGTGATGGTCTCTTTTCGGCGGAGTCCGGGAAGTGAACACGGCTTTTGAGTTATGTTTGACGTAAGTAGAAGTTCAGGATCACTTCTTGATCATTACTAGTTGACGACCGTTCCGTTGCTCCTCTTCTCGCTCTTATTTGCGTATGTTAGCCACCATATATGCTACTGCTTGCTGCAGCTCCACCTCATTACCCCATCTTTTCCTATAAGCTTAAATAGTCTTGATCTTGCGGGTGTGAGATTGCTGAGTCCTCGTGACTCACAGTTACTTCCAAACAGTTGCAGGTGTCGAGGATACCAGTGCAGGCGATGCTACCGAACTCAAGTGGGAGTTCGACGAGGACCTTGGTCGTTACTATGTTTCTTTTCCTGTTGATCAGTAGTGGAGCCCAGTTGGGACGATCGGGGATCTAGCATTTGGGGTTGTCTTCTTTGTATTTGGTTTTGACCGTAGTCGGTCTATGTGTGTACCCTGATTGATGTATGATTTATTTATGTTTTGTGTGAAGTGGTGATTGTAAGCCAACTCTTTATCCCATTCTTGTTCATTACATGGGATTGTGTGAAGATGACCCTTCTTGCGACAAACCACAATGCGGTTATGCCTCTAAGTCGTGCCTCGACACGTGGGAGATATAGCCGCATCGTGGGCGTTACAAGCGGTCAATGCCGGATTTCACAATCCGAAAACCAGTCAACGGAAGAAGCCATTTAAGGCAAACCAGGACGGACCATCCACCCTCGACAAGATATTGGACAGACCTTGTCAAATTGACGGCCACCCTGATAAGCCAGCTAATCACACCAATAGAAACTCTTGGGTTTTTAAGCAGGCAGGCAAGCTTAACGCCGAACACAATGGGAGGAGGCCACTAGGCGATAAAGATGACGGAGCAGCTCGCCAGCCGAACACCAGGGGCCAGAAACAGTTTCCCTCCGAAGTTCGACCACTCCCGGAACGAAAGTAGCAGTTCGGCTTCCGCCACCCACCCGCTATACCGGCAAGATTCACACCACGCATGCATCACTTTGTGCTCAAGATACCATGGGCACCGGCGGAAGCACAATACGGGCAACCCTGCAAACATTCCCGTAACATTTTTTATCTGTTGTCCATATTATTCTTTATTATCTCTTAAAAATAGGTGACCATCAGGACAGCATCTAGTCGGACTCTATCGGACTTCGGACCCGTACACTCACCTAAGGGGCTACTTTCGTTAAAGAACTCCCCTCCCAGAGGACGGGCGGCGCAGACGTGCAACAGGAGGTCCAAAATAGCTTTTTGTAGACCGCACTCGTTATTTTGAGCCTGTACTATGCCCTTTTCCTCCGTTCCCGACCCCGAGCATGTCAAATAGCCGGGTTGTGGTTCTCTTTATTTATATATATATATATATATATGAATTTATCATTGGCATATTGCTCCACTCCCAATAAACTTTCTCCGAGCTAATCTTAAATACTCTTCATACAATGAGTACGGCCGCATCGGCTGTGTTACAAGACGCACCTCGGCATAACTTGCCAGGGGCTCAGTATGGGAACAAATGAGTCGCCAATAAAAGTCCGAACAGCTCTATAGCGCACTTCGGCGTCGCAAGTTTGGCCTTATATGCATCATCTCCGAATCATTGTCTTTGGTCAATAGTTGGGTTGCCCGGCTCCTGTGCTTGCTACCCTACGTACCGCTCTATCGGCTAGGGTAGTAAAGGGAGAACTACTGCGATTGTGCCCTGGCTTTGACCGGATGAGCGCCTCAGTAGAGAATGCCGAAAACTGACTGTCATGATGCGGCGAGAGCTGGTCAACCACTTGACGACTTATTCGAATCCTTAGCGATTCTTCGTGTTACACGAAGGATCTTTTTCAGATCAAAACATGTAAGGCACATTACTAGGATACGCCGCATACATACCAGGGGCTATGTCGTAGCCCCACCATAAAACTCCTATGGCTAAGTGAAAGTGTTAACGCCCTATAGTCCGATTGCCTGGTTCGCCGCATTATCACCTCCTTTATGGACCAAGACGTTGGATAAAGAGTGATTCAATGCTTTTCTGAACACCCCCGTATTTCCTACGAGGGGGCTGAAGCCGACGACTGGAAAACTTTCAATTTATATTAAAACGGCCGCACAGGAGGAATACAAGCTCTCGAGCAAAACATAAAAGTAGATTAACTATAAAGTTGTCTGTTACAACCCTTGTACACATCACTCCAATATTATGTTTTTCGAGCACTGACCCTCTATCAAGCGGGCGGCCTCCAGAACGTCTTCAAAATAACGCTCCGGTTCTGGACGGTCCTTGCCTTTGGGTGGACTCTTCGTCGCAACGTCGGTGGCCTTCATCTTCCCCCAGAATGTCTTGACACGGGCGAAGGCCATCCGTGCACCTTCAATGCATGCCAACCGCTTCACAGCGTCGATACGCGGCACCGCGACAGCAAGCTGCTGCACCAGGCCGAAGTAACTGCTCGGAACAGGTTCAGTCGGCCGCAACCGGACTATGACGTCCTTCATGGCCGCGCTGGATATCCTATGCAGCTCGGCCCACTGGGACATCTGTTCACTATGCAATAGAGGGTGCTTCGACGCGCCTTGTGACCAAAAAAAGCTTCTCCGTTGCATACCCCTCTTGCGCCTGATAAAACCGCGCCGCATCAGAAGAACTCTTCGAAAAATCTAAACAATTGTCCGGAGAGCTCCATACTTGGTTAAGCTGAGCATAGTTCGGATCACCGAACCTAGCCTGTAGCAAAAAGGGCTTGCCAGCCACAATCTCCCCGGCTTGCCGGATCTCCTCACGGGCTGCTCTGGATTCACACCGCGTTTCTCTCGCCTCTCTTAAGGCCTTGTCAAGATCAGCCATTTTGGCTTCATTTTCCTTCTCAAGAAGTTTATAGCGGCTCGCCGCATTTTCTAACTCGCGCGCCATGGTGGACATCGTCTCCTTGTCTTGACGTCGCGCGGCTTGTTCGGCCTTCAATTGAGCCGATGCCTTTGCGGCAGCCACATTACTAAACCGGGCCTACTCCTTGGCCTGGGCTAGCTCCGCCCGAAGGGCTTCCACGGCGGCAGCACCATCTGCATTCATGCACATTTCATATCAAACTCTTTTCAGAGTCAGGCTTAAATTACAAGCACATTGGTGTAAGAAATACTCGAAATATATACCTTCCGAGTCGTCAAGACGCCTATTGATCAAAGCAATGCCATCGTCCGCAACATCCAGCTTTCGCTGCAGTTCGGTCACCTCTGAATTTCGGGCAGTGGCGGGAGAGGAGACAGCCTGCATTCCAAATTAAACCAAGGTTAGCACTTGAAAATATCTTTTCGATCCTCCGATCGCTTCCTTTGGAAGGCGATCCGAGTCTCAGGGGCTACTGCATACACAACAGGGGCATTCTGTAAATATTGTTCAATTGGCAACATTACATCACAAACCTCAAAACCCCTCAGAAGGCTCGTAAAGGCCTCGTTCAACCTGCTCTTCGCGGATAAAACCTTTTCGACCACCGTAACCATTAAGGCACGGTGCTCCTCTGAAACGGACGCTCATCGCAGCATGTCCGTCAGCATCTCCGGCACCCCTGGGTCTTCGTACACAGCTGTCGGAGCACGACATTCCTTTGAAGGAATTCGCTCACCCACCTCTAGCATTGTCTCCGGCTGTAAACCGGATAGTTCGGGGCTGTCATTCTTGATCCCCGAACCCTGAGTGACGGAGGCACCACCTTTCGGTACCTCCTTCCTCGTTTCCTATGCTACCTGCTGGTTGGGCGGAGCCCTCTGGGACGACACCTCGAGATTATCCGCCCTGTTGGGCGAAGAGGCCGGAGAAGGCGTGTCACTCTCCATCATCTTCGGAAGAAGGTCTCCAGAGGAAGAGGACGATTGAGAAACACCAGGTGTTAACCTCCGAGGATGCACGCATGTCGGAGGATTATTTCAGTAATAAGGAAAAGAATGAGGTATGGTTAAAGTGCCCTGCTTCACTTACGTTCTGGCCGGAGGTTCGTCCTCATCATCAAGCTCTACGATGGCATTGCTTGCCCGGCCCAAGCCGCCCGATGATGGCATTTTCACTTTCTTGGAAGGTTTCCCCTCGTGACCTTCAGAAGCAGCCCTCTTCTTGCCATGAAGTGCTCCCTCCACACCTTTGCCCCTGGGCAAAAGGGTTTCGGTTTCCCCGAACACAGAGCCTAAAACGCCCTCAGGATGGGCACCGCCTCTGGGCTCCCTGCTCTCGCCCCCTCTGCAGACACCAAGTACGGTGTCGGGGTCAACATCTGCGTCAGTAGGGCGGACGCAGGGTCTTCAGGAAGGGGCGCCGGACACCAGATCAACACCGCTTTCTTTATCCAGTCCTGTATAAGGGCGAGTTGCTCAATGTCTTGTCAAGAGATGCTTGGATAAAAGGTATACGACGATTGAATACTTACCGGAGTGTCTGGATGATTGCAGTCGAGGCCGACGTCTTCGGTGGTGTCCGACCATTGCTCTCGCTCCCTGAAATATAATTTCCACATTCCTTCGTGCTTAGTTCCGAAGAAGTGCTGAAGAGTCCGCCGCCCTTCTGGATTGAACTCCCACATACGGAGAGGCCGCCGTTGACACGGTAGGATCCGGCGGACCAGGATTACTTGAACGACGTTCACAAGATCGATGCCCTTCTCGGTAAGGCTTTGGATGCGGCCTTGTAGAGTCTGCACCACATTAACAGATCCCCAGTCCAATCCCTTGTTGATTCATGAAGCAAGCTGAGTTGGAGGGCCGGGTCGGAAGGCAGAGCGTAGCCACCCACTTGGAGCCTCGCGGCTCGTTGACATAAAACCACCCCTGCTGAAATAATTCGGAAGACTCGGCAAAGGATCCATCAAACCAAACCGCGCTGGCGAGCTTGCTTATTACAACGCTGCCACACTCCGCCTGCTCCTCGTCCATCACCCGCAGTCTCACATCAAAAGTCTTGAGCCACAAACCAAAGTGTGGAGGAGTCCGGAGGAAGGCCTCACACGTGGCGATGAATGCCGAGATGAGAAGAAAAGAGTCTGGGGCCACATCGTGAAAATCTAGCCCATATTAGAACATGAGCCCCCGGACGAAGGGTGTAACACCCCGGATGTAACTTTCCATATTTGTAACTCCAACTCTTGCCATTTTCGGCTATGCGTTATGATATTCCCTTCGTGGTCAGGTTTTGTCTTTCGTTTTGCATTTTGTTCATGTCATGCATCTCATATCATGTCATCATGTGCATTCCATTTGCATACGTGTTCGTCTCAGGCATCCGAGCATTTTTCCCCGTTGTCCGTTTTGCAATCCGGCGCTCCCACCTCCTCCGGCGCACCCCTCTTGTTTTCTTTCGTGAGCGGGTGTTGAACGCTCTCGGAATGGACCGAGGCTTGTCAAGTGGCCTTGGTATACCATCGGGAGACCACCGGTCAAGTTTCGTTCCATTTGGAGGTCGTTTGGTACTCCAACGGTTAACCGGGCATCCGCAAAGTCCGTTTGTGTGTGCCACAGAAACCCTTCTCTAAACAGCCCAAAACCCCTCCAAGTCACTTCCATGCTCTAGGTCGTTCGATCACGATCGTGTGGGCGAAAACCACACCTCATTTGGACTCTCCTAGCTCCCTCTACCTATATATTTGCACCCCTCCCGAAATCATTCGCAGTCCAAACCCTAAAAATCGCCCTCTCTGCGGCCGGATGCGTCCGCCGCCGCCGGATGAACCAGCGCCGCCGCCCTCGTCCAATCGGGGCGCGCCACGTCACCACCCTGGGCGCCAAACTTCGCCGCGGGCCCTCCCGAGCCCGTCTCCTCCGCGCCAGTTCCCGTGCGGGCCCGCGCCCCGCGCCGCCAGCCCCGAGCCCCGCCGTCCCGGCCACCCGTCGCGCCACCGCCGGCGCCTCGCACCACCGCACCGCCGCCTCCTTCCTCCACCTCGCCGCCTCGCCGTCTCCCTCCTCCACGCCGGATGCCGGCGACCGCACCTCTGCTCCGGCCGAAGCTCCGGCGGCCCGAGCTCGAAGCCGCCCGATCTGGATCTCCAGTGGTTGACTTCCTTCTTCCCCGTTTTTTCTGTCCTGAAAGATTTGACGTTATATGTCCATGTTCATAGCATCATAACTCTCTGCATATAGCTCCGTTTCGGCAGTTGTCCATGCATTAATAACGTGGAGACATCTTTTGTTGGGAAGACAAGTGGACATATTCACCGATCACAAGAGTCTCAAGTACATCTTCACTCAGCCCAACCTCAACCTCAGGCAGACTCGATGGGTCGAAATGATTCAAGAGTACAATCCGAGTATTTAATATACTCCATGCAAAGCCAATGTCATTGCAGATGCTTTGAGCAGGAAGGCTTATTGCAACAGCTTAATTCTCAAGCCTTTCCAACCGGATCTTTGTGAAGCTTTCCGCAAGCTGAATCTCCAAGTTGTTCCTCAAGGCTTTCTTGCCAACCTCATAGTCTCTCCTACTTTGGAAGATCAGATTCGTGAGGCACAACTCCTGGATACCATGGTGAAGAAGGTGAAACGTGGTATCGACAAGGGTCTTTCCAAATACAAGTGCTATCGCATTGATGACAGAGACACTTTATTCTTCGAGGACCGGATTGTGGTTCCTAAAGGTGATCTAAGGAAAGTCATAATAACCGAGGCGCACAGTTCTCTTCTGTCCATTCATCCTGGAAGTACGAAGATGTACCATGACCTCAAGCAGTCGTATTGGTGGACTCGAATGAAGCGAGAAATCGCTCAATTCGTGAATGAATGTGATGTCTGTCGAAGAGTGAAAGCAGAACACCAACGACCAGCTGGTCTCCTCCAACCTCTTGCTATCCCAGAATGGAAGTTTGATCATATCGAAATGGACTTCGTGACTGGATTTCCCAAGTCCAAGCGCGGAAATGATGCTATCTTCGTTGTCATCGACAAGCTTTCTAAAATGGCTCATTTCCTTCCAATCAAAGAATCCATCACAGCAGCTCAGTTGGCAAAGCTATACACCTCCAGGATTGTCTCCTTGCACGGCATTCCACAATTGATTTCTTCAGATCGTGGAAGCATCTTCACCTCTAAGTTCTGGGACTCCTTCCAGAAGGGCATGGGCACCAACATTCACTTCAGCACAGCTTTCCTTCCTCAAACTAGTGGCCAAGTCGAGCGAGTCAATCAAATTCTTTAGGATATGCTCAGGGCTTGTGTCATTTCCTTTGACATGAAATGGGAAGATTCTCTTCCATGTGCCGAATTCTCCTACAACAACAGCTTCCAAGCGAGTTCGGGCAAGGCCCCATTAGAGATTCTCTATGGCAGAAAGTGCCGTACTCCTCTCAATTGGTCAGAGACTGGTTAACGCCAACTTCTTGGCAATGACTTAATCACAGAGGCTGAAGAAATGTGTAAAGTCATCCGTGAAAATCTCAAAGCCGCGCAATCGCGCCAGAAGAGTTACTATGATAGTAAGCTCCGTGATGTGGCTTTCGAGATCGGAGACCATGTCTACCTCTGCGTCTCTCCAATGAAAGGCACCCTTCGCTTCGGTATCAAAGGGAAGCTTGCCCCTAGATACGTGGGTCCTTTCAAGATCATTGAAAAAGAAGGCGACCTCGCCTACCAACTTGAGCTTCCTTCCAACTTCGCGAACGTGCATGATGTGTTCCACGTGTCACAGCTCCTCAAGTGCTTCAAGATGACCGAGCGCACCATCAACTTCGAAGAGATTGACCTCCAAGAAGATCTGTCTTATCATGAGCACCCAATTGCTATTCTTGAAGAAACTGAGCGCAAGACTCGCAACAAGTCAATCAATTTCCTGAAAGTGAAGTGGTCGCACCATTCCGACCGAGAAGCCACCTGGGAACGCGAGGACCACCTCCGTTTCGAATATCCGGAGTTCTTTCAGTCCTAAATCTCGGGACGAGATCCTCTCGTAGTGGTGGAGTGTTGTAACACCCCGGATGTAACTTTCCATATTTGTACCTCCAATTCTTGCCATTTTTGGCTATGTGTTATGATATTCCCTTCGTGGTCGGGTTTTGTATTTCGTTTTGCATTTTGTTCATGTCATGCATCTCATATCATGTCATCATGTGCATTGCATTTGCATACGTGTTCGTCTCAGGCATCCGAGCATTTTTTTCCCCGTTGTCCGTTTTGCAATCTGGCGCTCCCACCTCCTCCGGCGTACCCCTCTTGTTTTCTTTCGTGAGCGGGTGTTGAACGCTCTCGGAATGGACCGAGGATTGTCAAGTGGCCTTGGTATACCATCGGGAGACCACCGGTCAAGTTTCGTTCCATTTGAAGGTCGTTTGGTACTCCAACGGTTAACCGGGCATCCGCAAAGTCCGTTTGTGTGTGCAGCAGAAACCCTTGTCTAAACAGCCCAAAACCCCTCTAAGTCACTTCCATGCTCTAGGTCATTCGATCACGATCGTGTGGGCGAAAACCACACTTCATTTGGACTCTCCTAGCTCCCTCTACCTATATATTTGCACCCCTCCCGAAATCATTCGCAGTCCAAACCCTAAAAATCGCCCTCTCTGCGGCCGGACGCGTCCGCCGCCGCCGGATGAACCAGCGCCGCCGCCCTCGTCCAATCGGGGCGCGCCACGTCACCACCCCGGGCGCCCCACTTCGCCGCGAGCCCG
>NC_057814.1:243474382-243477230 GCF_018294505.1 Triticum aestivum
CACCGCCGGCGCCTCGCACCACCGCGGCCCCGCCGCGTCCGACCCCGCCGGCGCCTCCCGCCATCGCACCGCCGCCTCCTTCCTCCACCTCGCCGCCTCGCCATCTCCCTCCTCCACGCCGGACGCCAGCGACCGCACCTCTTCTCCGGCCGAAGCTCCGGCGGCCCGAGCTCGAAGCCGCCCGATCTAGATCTCCAGTGGTTGACTTCCTTCTTCCCCATTTTTTTTCTGTCCTGAAAGATTTGACGTTATATCTCCATTTTCATAGCATCATAACTCTCTGCATATAGCTCCGTTTCGGCAGTTGTCCATGCATTAATAACGTGGAGACATCTTTTGTTGGGGAGACAAGTGGACATATTCACCGATCACAAGAGTCTCAAGTACATCTTCACTCAGCCCAACCTCAACCTCAGGCAGACTCGATGGGTCGAAATGATTCAAGAGTACAATCCGAGTATTGAATATACTCCAGGCAAAGCCAATGTCATTGCAGATGCTTTGAGAACGAAGGCTTATTGCAACAGCTTAATTCTCAAGCCTTTCCAACCGGATCTTTGTGAAGCTTTCCGCAAGCTGAATCTCCAAGTTGTTCCTCAAGGCTTTCTTGCCAACCTCATAGTCTCTCTACTTTGGAAGATCAGATTCGTGAGGCACAACTCCTGGATACCATGGTGAAGAAGGTGAAACGTGGTATCGACAAGGGTCTTTCCAAATACAAGTGCTATCGCATTGATGACAGAGAAACTTTATTCTTCGAGGACCGGATTGTGGTTCCTAAAGGTGATCTAAGGAAAGTCATAATGAATGAGGCGCACAGTTCTCTTCTGTCCATTCATCCTGGAAGTATGAAGATGTACCATGACCTCAAGCAGTCGTATTGGTGCACTCGAATGAAGCGAGAAATCGCTCAATTCGTGAATGAATGTGATGTCTGTCGAAGAGTGAAAGCAGAACACCAACGACCAGCTGGTCTCCTCCAACCTCTTGCTATCCCAGAATGGAAGTTTGATCATATCAAAATGGACTTCATGACTGGATTTCCCAAGTCCAAGCGCGGAAATGATGCTATCTTCGTTGTCATCGACAAGCTTTCTAAAATGGCTCATTTCCTTCCAATCAAAGAATCCATCACAGCAGCTCAGTTGGCAGAGCTATACACCTCCAGGATTGTCTCCTTGCACGGCATTCCACAATTGATTTCTTCAGATCGTGGAAGCGTCTTCACCTCTAAGTTCTGGGACTCCTTCCAGAAGGCCATGGGCACCAACATTCACTTCAGCATAGCTTTCCATCCTCAAACTAGTGGCCAAGTCGAGCGAGTCAATCAAATTCTTGAAGATATGCTCAGGGCTTGTGTCATTTCCTTTGACATGAAATGGGAAGATTCTCTTCCATATGCCGAATTCTCCTACAACAACAGCTTCCAAGCGAGTTCGGGCAAGGCCCCATTCGAGATTCTCTATGGCAGAAAGTGCCGTACTCCTCTCAATTGGTCAGAGACTGGTTAACGCCAACTTCTTGGCAATGACTTAATCACAGAGGATGAAGAAATGTGTAAAGTCATCCGTGAAAATCTCAAAGCCGCGCAATCGCCCCAGAAGAGTTACTATGATAGTAAGCACCATGATGTGGCTTTCGAGATCGGAGACCATGTCTACCTCCGCGTCTCTCCAATGAAAGGCACCCATCGCTTCGGTATCAAAGGGAAGCTTGCCCCTAGATACGTGGGTCCTTTCAAGATCAATGAACAAAAAGGAGACCTCGCCTACCAACTTGAGCTTCCTTCCAACTTCGCGAACGTGCATGATGTGTTCCACGTGTCACAGCTCCGCAAGTGCTTCAAGATGCCCGAGCATACCATCAACTTCGAAGAGATTGACCTCCAAGAAGATCTGTCTTATCATGAGCACCCAATTGCTATTCTTGAAGAAACTGAGAGCAAGACTCGCAACAAGTCAATCAAATTCCTGAAAGTGAAGTGGTCGCACCATTCCGACCGAGAAGCCACTTGGGAACGCGAGCACCACCTCCGTTCCGAATATCCGGAGTTCTTTCAGTCCTAGATCTCGGGACGAGATCCTCTCGTAGTGGTGGAGTGTTGTAACACCCCGGATGTAACTTTCCATATTTGTAACTCCAACTCTTGCCATTTTCGGCTATGTGTTATGATATTCCCTTCGTGGTCAGGTTTTGTCTTTCGTTTTGCATTTTGTTCATGTCATGCATCTCATATCATGTCATCATGTGCATTGCATTTGCATACGTGTTCGTCTCAGGCATCCGAGCATTTTTTCCCGTTGTCCGTTTTGCAATCTGGCGCTCCCACCTCCTCCGGCGCACCCCTCTTGTTTTCTTTCATGAGCGGGTGTTGAACGCTCTCGGAATGGACCGAGGCTTGTCAAGTGGCCTTGGTATACCATCGGGAGACCACCGGTCAAGTTTCGTTCCATTTGGAGGTCGTTTGGTACTCCAACGGTTAACCGGGCATCCGCAAAGTTCGTTTGTGTGTGCAGCAGAAACCCTTCTCTAAACAGCCCAAAACCCCTCTAAGTCACTTCCATGCTCTAGGTCATTCGATCACGATCGTGTGGGCGAAAACCACACCTCATTTGGACTCTCCTAGCTCCCTCTACCTATATATTTGCACCCCTCCCGAAATCATTCGCAGTCCAAACCCTAAAAATCGCCGTCTCCGCGGCCGGACGCGTCCGCCGCCGGACGAACCAGCGCCGCCGCCCTCGTCCAATCGGGGCGAGCCACGTCACCACCCCGGGCGCCCCACTTCGCCGCGAGCCCGCCGGCCCGCCGAAGCCCGCCGCGGGCCCTCCCTAGCCCGTCTCCTCCG
>NC_057814.1:243477512-243540128 GCF_018294505.1 Triticum aestivum
AACCCCGCCGGCGCCTCCCGCCGTCGCGCCGCCGCCTCCTTCCTCCACCTCGCCGCCTCGCCGTCTCCCTCCTCCACGCCGGACGCCGGCGACCGCACCTCTGCTCCGGCCGAAGCTCCAGTGGCCCAAGCTCGAAGCCGCCCGATCTAGATCTCCAGTGGTTGACTTCCTTCTTCCCCGTTTTTTTCGTCCTGAAAGATTTGACGTTATATGTCCATGTTCATAGCATCATAACTCTCTGCATATAGCTCCGTTTCGCACGTGTAATATATCGAAATGTTCGCCTAGCGTTGCTCTTCATTTTGTTCCATTGCACCATGTTCATTGGTGTTCATCTTGATGCCCAAATCTCTGGCGCAAGAGTGCTAGTTGCTGTAGTCTGCTGTTACTTAGCAGAACTTGGAGATTTGTTATTTTTGTTGCTTTTAATCTATGCATCTTCTGGGCATGAGCTCTACATGTGTTTTGTTGTATGCTATGCCATCGTTCCATAGGTGTATGCCATGTATTTTTGTGATCTCTATGGTGACTAGCACAAGCATGCAAACTAGGCTCCGTAATGTTTCTGATTTCAGAGACGGTAGTTTTTCTAAGTCTGTGACTGCTGTTATTTTGTTGCTATGTATCCATGTGGCTACAGAAAGATCCATGCTTATTTTGGAGATGTTCAGTAAGGATGTTGTGTATATATTGTTGTAATTGATCCATTCCTGCCCTTGTTTGCAATTATGGAGTGCCATAGCATGACTCAATCTTGCTCTACTTTTGCTGTAAAATATTTCTGGCAGATTGTTTACGTGTTATTTAATTTTGCCAAGCTTGTTGTAGTTGTTTCATTCATGCTATGTATTTGCTCTTGCCATGGATAGCTTCATAAACATGACATATTGCTGTAGGTATGCTTGTTTTGTCATGCATTGCTTTGTGGTGAGTGCATCAAGCTCACCAAGATGCCTTCATATTATTGTTTCTGCCATGCTCTGTTTTCTGCTAAGTCTGAAACCTGATAGCGAAGCTTGCTATGTTCACATGGTTGCCATCATATCTTCTGGTCCTTTTTGGCTTATGGTCAGTAAGGGATTTTTGTCATATGCATAGTAGCATACTGGCATGCCTTGTTTTGCCATGTTAAGTTCTTGTAGGATGTTGTTTTCGTGCTCTGAATATTGCTACCTGATGCTGTTTCTGCCATGTCCAGTAATTTCTCCAAGTCTATGAACCTGTTATCTTTTGCACTTTTGCCATGCTTGTTTGATCCTGTTGTGTTGTGATCTAGCCATAGCTCAGTGTTCATCTTTTGGCAAGCATCTCATGTAGTTTACTGTCATATGTTTTGTTGCTATGTTGGAGTTCTGTAGCATTGTTACTTGTTGCATTCTAAGTGCTATCATGCTGTTAATCGCAGATTCGTGTCATTCTTGTTTTGCTTGCCATTTGCAAACCGTGCATCCGTTTCCGGTGATCTTTATATCGATTTCGACCGAAATCATCTCATCTTTCCAGTGGCATGCTTGGTTTGCCAAGTTACTGCCTTTTTCATCATTTTCCTTCCGGGGCACGCATATGCATCGCATATCATATCTCGCATATCATACATATTTTGCATCATGTTGCTTGTGCATCTCCCATGATTGATTGTGGTTCTGTTGTGGATTAGTCACGGCAGATGTCCTTAGTGTGAGGACTTAGTCGCGAGGCCAACGCATCTATGTGGTAGCTTGAGAGGGGTTGGGCGGAATCGAGAGACGCAACATAAGACAAGGATTTAGACAGCTTCGGGCCCCGGGAAACATCATCCGGTAATAACCCTACATGTTGTTTGTGGCTAGGTCTCATTATGATCATGAGGGAGTCGCCGGTAAGCCGGCTCTTTGTGTCTAGCCCTAGAGATTGTTTCTTCTTGCTTGTCCCTCTTGGGGAGCCC
The DNA here is from genome assembly GCF_018294505.1 of Triticum aestivum. Classification (NCBI taxonomy): domain Eukaryota; kingdom Viridiplantae; phylum Streptophyta; class Magnoliopsida; order Poales; family Poaceae; genus Triticum; species Triticum aestivum. Next base: position 243,479,437 of record NC_057814.1, read on the forward strand.
TGCCCCTCCTTATATAAGTTAGAGGGGCGGGTTACATGTGGAGTCCTAGTAGGACTAGGACTAGTCTATCTTCTCTTACAAGTTAATTACAAGCCCGGGTCTTGCTTCCTCATAAAGGAAATATTCGTCATCCCTTTCCTTTTAATCCGGCCCATCATAATGTGAGCCGGCCTTCTGGGCTTTAGGCCTTGTTGTCCATCTGACCTGCCCGCCGGGTTACTAATGAATCGCCAAGATCGGGCAGGTTATCTGTGAATCGCCAAGCTCCGGGCGGGTCACCAGTGAGTCGCCAATTCCAGCCGGGTCATACCGCGGGGTATATCCCCGACATTAGCCCCCAGTTTAATTTGGATTTATCCATGTTAAACTGATCCTGCAAAATAACTGAAGAACAAATTTGACTGGTTGTGCTCCGGGTTAAATATTCTTGTAAGCCGGCACCTGATCATCCTTAAGTCCTTGACATTTTCTCCTGGAATATCCGAGTCAATAGGCCAGCTTCATAATCCATTTCTTGACATTGGCTCTTATAAAAAAATATTATACGAAATAATCCATTTGAGTCGGTTTCCAAAACTCCGGCTTAATAAACATCTTAGACTCAAGATTCATCTGGTGATCCGCCAGTTTAAAGATGTAGAGGCTGGCTAGTTATAATTGCCAAAATTACCGTCTTGTAAATATTGATAACACCGGGTCATAATTGTTGCCGACGCCGGGTCATTATTATTGGTGACACTGGGTCATGCTTGTTGCAAACACCGGGTCAATCTGGTCTGCTCCAAACTGAGAATTTGAAGATTTCTTCTCCCTTATATGCATATCACCTGTAGCCCCCAAGTCTTAAGAGGAGAACATAGTGATAAATTAAGACTTGCTTCAATATAAGTGTTGCAAGCTTGAAGAAAACCGGGTTATTCATCTCAATCATTAGTCATAAACTGAATATTCCACATATGTTGCCCCCAAGTACCGGGTTGTCATGCTTGTAGCAACCTGGGACTTGTAATTGCCTTATGCTCATAAAAACTTCAACCAGTGTAGCCCCCAAGGGCCGGGTCATTATGCAATAATGAGCAGGGACTTTATAAATATGATCATGTAAACTTGACCAGCAACGTGTAGCCCCCAAGGGCCGGGTCAGTAAGATATTACCGAGCTGGGACTTTGTATATGATTCATTGATAATAACATCATATGATGTAATCTCCACCATGGGGCTTGAACCCATGTCCACAAGGTTAAGAGCTTTGTACTCTACCAACTGAGTAGTGGATCTTTCAATATAATAGATTAAGGCTTGTGTACCTTGAATTTTCGACAGGAGCAATTGGTAGCCCCCAAGGGCCGGCTCATTTAGAATGTGATGAGTCGGGTCTTCAATAAGTTGAGCAAAAATGACTTTGCATTAGCCCCCAAGTGCCATGGTATATGCTGGCAGTAACATGGGACTTGCATATTCGATATAATATCAATTTGAATAATGTAGCCCCCAAGTGCCGGGTCGTAAGCCTGCAGCGACTCGGGACTATTCCTTCCATTGTATAATAAATCATATCCATTGATAAGATAATAGCCAGTGCACCAAAGCGACTTTGAATACCTCATCTGTTGATAAGTAAATCCGGAGTTTAAATACCCGGCGGCTCTTGGCCGATGGCAATTTAATACGCCTCCATTGTAAGCCGGAACTTTTATAACCCGGCGGCTTATAGCCTTTGAGAAAATCAAGAATTGATGACCCTTTTGAGACACCAATTTCAATCTATGAAGATGGGCTTGAATTTAATCATTTATGTAAGTCATAGCTCTATAAATCCTGCAGAGTTTAAACAACATATGCCCTGGCGACTTAACGTCAAAAACCAGGGCGGCTAACCACCCAAATGTAGTCTTATCCTGCACATAATTAGATCACAAGATCCCTTGGCGGTTTACCGCAGGGCGGGTCATAATATCTCACATATAACCATTGATGTGTAACAAGGATTCACAGATAAGCCTGTTATGAATCATAACTTTGAAACATAACTATAATAATAATATTATACCTGTGATATTGAATTTTCACTGCCGGTTTATGTGACCTGTGTAGTAAGGGTGATAACCCAATCTTTAGAAATCAAGACTTCCAAATGTTTATGATTGTCATATGATGGCGACTTATCATCCAAAGTCAAACCGGGTTAAATAGCAACCACTCATATAGACTTTAGATATGATAAAAAGAGCTTCAAATAAAATCCAAAAATTATTTGCAAAAAGAGACTTCAAAAATTTTTGAGGCTTCTGATTCGAATACGATCAGAAAACCGTCCCAAAGGGGTTAAGCTAAGATTCGAATACGATCATATAGCCCCCAGTGGCTTTGGCGTTGCCGATCAAGAGGGTACCGACAGCTATGTTCTCTTTGGTTCGAATACGACCTGTGTTTGAACAGGAAGCCCCCAAATGACCTTGAGAGTTGTTTAACGACGCTGATTCGAATACGATCCACGTCGGTTCCCAAAAGGGGTTGAGCTATGATTCGAATACGATCAAGAAGCCCCCAGTGAGCTCAGCAGTGTGCCAATCAAAAGGGTACCGACAGCTATGTTCTCTTTGGTTCGAATACGACCTATGTTTGAACAGGAAGCCCCCTAGTGATCATGAGAATATTTAACGACTCTGACTCGAATACTATCAAGAAGCCCCCAGTGAGCTCAGCAGTGTGCCAATCAAAAGGGTACCGACAGCTATGTTCTCTTTGGTTCGAATACGACCTATGTTTGAACAGGAAGCCCCCTAGTGATCATGAGAATATTTAACGACTCTGACTCGAATACGATCAGGGTCACACCAAAAGGGTTAAGCTAAATTCGAATACGATCAGCTCCCAATGGCCATTAAAGCAGGGTATCTATGTTTGAGTTGTGCTTTGTAACCGACTCTCTTTGGTCCTTTTAATTTTTCCTGAGAATTCAAACTTTTGCGAGAGATAAATTCTTTTTGAACCGGAAAAACCGGATATTGAGAGTTTCAAAGCTTTGTGATAAAGAAATTTACCTTAAACCAGATTTTGAACCGGATTTGAGAGCTTCAAAACTTTGTGGCAGATAAATTTCCCTTGAACCGGATTTTAAACCGGATATTTAAGAGCTTCAGTGCTTTGTGGGAGATGTCAAGTCTCTTGAGCCGGATCTAAACCGGAATCCTTCTTTTTAAGTCGGAAATTTTCTGACGGCCTTTAAACTTTTTACCAATATGGCGGTAGACTTCGGGACCGGGTTATTTTTCCCTCCAATGACCCGGAGTTCTTGAATGCATTGAAACCAACCAATGCTGCCGAGTCATATCATTGTAGCCCCCGAGTCTCAAGACGACTCGAGGAGTTGGCTTTGAGATTCTCCATATTGATCATAGCATAAGGTGTATATCATTGGTATTGATAGCGCAATGTGAATCCACAGAAGGTTGAGGTGACTGTGGCGGGTTATAAATGATCCCGTATGAGCCGTGTCAGCAACTCGGCCAATGGTTCCTTCCAACTGGATGTTTTGAAGTTAACCAAACTGTAGTGGCGGCGACTTGTGCGCATGCCCATTGAGCCGTCCAGTGCCGACGGCTGCTGATAACACATGACAATTTTCCTCCAAGCTGTTGGAAGAAAACCGGGCTTCCCAAGCAGTGACTTTCTCATATTCAATAATCCGCTCATGCAGACAGATGCAGTCCTGGTGTGTCGATGTAGACCAGGCCGCAAAAAGACGACCACCGCATAGAGGCAGCTCAAACAGATGAACCGGCTGCGGCATTGTAAACCGGCGCGAACGGGCAAGTCAATCGTGAACGCGGCAAACCGTACGAGCGAGTCAGCCATGTGTTGATATAAATTGTGCCAAAGAAGCGGCAGCATGCACATATGTAGGTCTTGGACCAGATGATAGCGCATCATAGTAGCACGAGCCATATATCCATGATCCTTATTATTGCAATGAATAATTGTCCTGCATACAATATTGCAGACCAAGGCAAAGATAAACTGCTCTTTGACAAAAATAATATGTGCCAATAAAATATATTTTAGATGGATATCACCTGATGTGCCAGGCCGGAAATAATCCGCCATGAAATTGATGATCACTAGGTGAAGTTGAAATCGCTCACTGACGGGTCGGCTGCGGCAGACGGATGAATCGGCCGCGACGTTGTAAACCGGTGTGGACGGAGAGAGTCGGCACCGGCGTTGTAAGCCGGCACGGACGAGCGAGTCGGCCATATGTTGATGTAGACGGCGGCCTGTGCGCGCTTTATCGGGTAATTCGCACGATCCTGACGAGTTGATGCGGACTGGACCGCAGGAACGGCGGCTTGCACGCATGTGTGTCGAGCAGCGTGTAATGGACGAATGCTAGTGCATGCACTCCATATCCGCAGTATAATGGCATAAAAAATTGTCTTGCGTAAAAATATTACAGGGCAGAGTAATCGTTCTTGGACGAATTAATATGCTCATAAAATACAGAGGAAAGATATCACCTGATGTTCTGTTGGGTAAACGCCATATTCCAGCAATTATAAACTTGCAGTCTCGTTTCTCGTAATATCTTCTTTATCTCTCAAAAAGGCAGAGGCATCCCGTGGCGCAATGGTGCAGCCAGCAAAGGCGGTTTAACTATGAATACCAGGTTCGGCGGTTCGCAGTCGACTCGCAGACGGCCTATGGCTGAGGCGACTCAGGTGAAGATGAATTCTTCCACCGCTGAATATTGAAAACGATGGATGTATTTTTCCTTGCGTGGCTCCATTGGGAAACATAAAGACTGGTTTTTGGAAACTATGCATGTACTAGTACATTTTTCCCAAATGATGACGGTGCTTGTAGTACTAATCCTCAATGCTTCTTTGGATGGATGCCCATACTAGTGCTGACTTTTGCTGGCTCCCTCGTCGCTTTACCCAGCTGCCCATACTAGCCTGCATTGGGCACGGCTGCCCCAGTACCCGCGGCTCTGTTGTATTAGTATTGTAATATACTATTTGCCGTGCGTAGCAGACCGTCTCGGGCTCCTTCAGGCAAGAATCCCCTAATGATTGTTACGTCGCTGTCGTCTCAGGACTTGAGCCAGTAGAAAGTACACGTCAGCGGATTTGGACAGGTCCCGGTCGTTTGCAGACTTTGCGGTGCATTCAACGGATATCGATCGGCTCAAATTTCCGCCTAGACCAACAATCAATCTCAGCGACTCGGCTTCTTCGTAGGGCAGCATATCCGAAATCGACCTGGACGTTTCTTCTGCTCACGCGTGGCCGCACAACAGCGGAAAATCAAATTCGACGGATCACCCAATGACGCCTGTGGCGACGCACGCAATCCTAATATTCTCAATCCCGTATATACCAGATCATAAAACGATAAATTTGCCGGCTCTGCCCGAGGTTGACTTATGCTGGGCTATCCTGCGTGATTATTCTGCACCGACTCTCCTTCATGCGGGCAAGCATGAGCTTCTCGATCCCTGGAGAGATCCCTTCAAGAACTCATCAACACCGTGCGCAAGCCCCACGGTGGGCACCAACTGTCGTGGATTTGTCACGGCAGATGTCCTTAGTGTGAGGACTTCGTCGTGAGGCCAACGCATCTATGTGGTAGCTTGAGAGGGGTTGGGCGGAATCGAGAGACGCAACATAAGACAAGGATTTAGACAGCTTTGGGCCCCGGGAAACATCATCCGGTAATAACCCTACATGCTGTTTGTGGCTAGGTCTCATTATGATCATGAGGGAGTCGCCGGTAAGCCGGCTCTTTGTGTCTAGCCCTAGAGATTGTTTCTGTTGGAAATATGCCCTAGAGGCAATAATAAATAGGTTATTATTATATTTCCTTGTTCATGATAATCGTTTATTATCCATGCTAGAATTGTATTGATAGGAAACTCAGATACATGTGTGGATACATAGACAACACCATGTCCCTAGTAAGCCTCTAGGAGACTAGCTCGTTGATCAATAGATGGTTACGGTTTCCTGACCATGGACATTGGATGTCGTTGATAACGGGATCACATCATTAGGAGAATGATGTGATGGACAAGACCCAATCCTAAGCCTAGCACAAGATCGTGTAGTTCGTTTGCTCAGAGCTTTTCTAATGTCAAGTATCACTTCCTTAGACCATGAGATTGTGCAACTCCCGGATACCGTAGGAATGCTTTGGGTGTGCCAAACGTCACAACGTAACTGGGTGGCTATAAAGGTGCACTACGGGTATCTCCGAAAGTGTCTGTTGGGTTGGCACGAATCGAGACTGGGATTTGTCACTCCGTGTAAACGGAGAGGTATCTCTGGGCCCACTCGGTAGGACATCATCATAATGTGCACAGTGTGACCAAGGAGTTGATCACGGGATGATGTGAGTTACGGAACGAGTAAAGAGACTTGCCGGTAACGAGATTGAACAAGGTATAGGGATACCGACGATCGAATCTCGGGCAAGTAACATATCGATGGACAAAGGGAATTGCATACGGGATTGATTGAATCCCCGACATCGTGGTTCATCCGATGAGATCATCGTGGAACATGTGGGAGCCAACATGGGTATCCAGATCCCGCTGTTGGTTATTGACCGGAGAACGTCTCGGTCATGTCTGCATGGTTCCCGAACCCGTAGGGTCTACACGCTTAAGGTTCGATGACGCTAGGGTTATAGGGAAAGTATGTACGTGGTTACCGAATGTTGTTTGGAGTCCCGGATGAGATCCCGGACGTCACGAGGAGTTCCGGAATGGTCCGGAGGTAAAGATTTATATATGGGAAGTCCTGTTTTGGTCACCGGAAAAGTTTCGGGTGAAATCGGTAATGTACGGGGACCACCGGGAGGGTCCCGGGGGTCCACCAAGTGGGGCCACCAGCCCCAGAAGGCTGCGTGGGCCAAGTGTGGGAGGGGACCAGCCCCAGGTGGGCTGGTGCGCCCCCCACCAAGGCCCAAGGCACATGGGAGAGTGGGAGGGGGCAAACCCTAGGTCCAGATGGGCCTTAGGGCCCATCTAGTGGGGCGCCCCCCTCTCCTCCCCTTGGCCGCCCCCCCTTGATGGGATCTAGGGCTGGCCGCCTCCTCTTGGGGGTGGAAACCCTAAAGGGGGCGCAGCCCCCTCCCCCCCTATATATAGTTGAGGTTTGGGCTGCCCAAGATACATGAGAACGTCTCTCTTTCGGCGCAGCCCTACCCCTCTCCCTCCTCCTCCTCTCCCGTGGTGCTTGGCGAAGCCCTGCGGGATTGCCACGCTCCTCCATCACCACCACGCCGTCGTGTTGCTTCTGGATGGAGTCTTCCCCAACCTCTCCCTCTCTCCTTGCTGGATCAAGGCGTGGGAGACGTCACCGGGCTGCACGTGTGTTGAACGCGGAGGCACCGTTCTTCGGTGCTTAGATCGGAATCAACCGCGATCTGAATCGCTTCGAGTACGACTCCCTCATCCGCGTTCTTGCAACGCTTACGCATCGTGATCTACAAGGGTATGTAGATGCACTCTCCTTCCCCTCATTGCTAGATTACTCCATAGATTGATCTTGGTGATGCGTAGAAAATTTTGAATTTCTGCTACGTTACCCAACATTCTGGACCGTCACCACCGTCTGCTACTCTTCTTGCCGGTGAGAGATTGGCGAGCCATCTGATTCAGGTTTGGAGGATAATGATATCAGAAGCAAATTAACTATAAGTGAGGGTCCTTTTTTGCTAATAGATCGCGCGGATCGCTCCACTATAACCTGTACCGTCTATCTTCAATCCAATGGCTCAGAACCTTTTTTTTCTATTTTTGTACGTGAAGCCCAGATTCTATGCTAGTAGTTCCCGTGAGATCTATAGCTAGCGAAGAGGCAAGCAACCATTACATACAAATCTGTAAGAGAGAGATGGGGGAGGGGAGTGGAGCAGTATACCTTGTTGTTGAACATGAGGGGGAAGGAGTTTAGGAGCCCACCACCTGCTTGCCGCCGGCGAGCTGCTGCTGCATCTGGATCGTGAGGGGGAGGAGTAAGGGAGCACGCCCGAGAGCTGCTCCTGGAGCCAGAGATGGGGAGAAGGCTACGAGGTCAGCACCAGCTTGCCGTAGGCGAGTCGCTGGAGAGAGGACGCAGTTCTGTGTTGGAAATATGCCCTAGAGGCAATAATAAATAGGTTATTATTATATTTCCTTGTTCATGATAATCGTTTATTATCCATGCTAGAATTGTATTGATAGGAAACTCAGATACATGTGTGGATACATAGACAACACCATGTCCCTAGTAAGCCTCTAGTTGACTAGCTCGTTGATCAATAGATGGTTACGGTTTCCTGACTATGGACATTGGATGTCGTTGATAACGGGATCACATCATTAGGAGACTGATGTGATGGACAAGACCCAATCCTAAGCCTAGCACAAGATCGTGTAGTTCGTTTGCTCAGAGCTTTTCTAATGTCAAGTATCACTTCCTTAGACCATGAGATTGTGCAACTCCCGGATACCGTAGGAATGCTTTGGGTGTACCAAACGTCACAACGTAACTGGGTGGCTATAAAGGTGCACTACAGGTATCTCCGAAAGTGTCTGTTGGGTTGGCACGAATCGAGACTGGGATTTGTCACTCCGTATAAACGGAGAGGTATCTCTGGGCCCACTCGGTAGGACATCATCATAATGTGCACAATGTGACCAAGGAGTTGATCACGGGATGATGTGAGTTACGGAACGAGTAAAGAGACTTGCCGGTAACGAGATTGAACAAGGTATAGGGATACCGACGATCGAATCTCGGGCAAGTAACATACCGATAGACAAAGGGAATTGAATACGGGATTGATTGAATCCCCGACATCGTGGTTCATCCGATGAGATCATCGTGGAACATGTGGGAGCCAACATGGGTATCCAGATCCCGCTGTTGGTTATTGACCGGAGAACGTCTCGGTCATGTCTGCATGGTTCCCGAACCCGTAGGGTCTACACACTTAAGGTTCGATGACGCTAGGGTTATAGGGAAAGCATGTACGTGGTTACCGAATGTTGTTCGGAGTCCCGGATGAGATCCCGGACGTCACGAGGAGTTCCGGAATGGTCCGGAGGTAAAGATTTATATATGGAAAGTTGTTGTTCGGTTTCCGGGAAAAGTTCGGGTTTTTTCGGTATTGTACCGGGAAGCTTCCAGAAGATTCCGGAGGATTCCGGAGGGGTCCGGAGGTCCGGAAAATGTTCCACCACGTCCAATACAGTAGCATGGGCTGTAAGGGGGCGCCCTAGCCTTAATGGGCCAGGGGCACCAGCCCCCCCAAGGCCCATGCGCATGGGAGAGGGGAAACCCTAAGGGGGAGGGCCTCCACTTGACTTGGAAGGCACTCCTCCCCCCTTTGGCCGCCCCCCAAGCCCCATCTAGGGCTAGCCGCACCCCTTGAGGGGGGAAACCCTAGATGGGGGCGCAGCCCTCCCCCTCCCCTATATATATTGAGGTTTTGGGCTGCCATAGACATGAGAACGTCTCCTTTTGGTGCAGCCCTACCCCTCTCCCTCCTCCTCCTCTCCCGCGGTGCTTGGCGAAGCCCTGCGGGATTGCCACGCTCATCCACCACCACCATGCCGTCGTGTTGCTGCTGGATGGAGTCTTCCCAACCTCTCCCTCTCTCCTTGCTGGATCAAGGCGTGGGAGACGTCACCGGGCTGCACGTGTGTTGAACGCGGAGGCACCGTACTTTCGGTGCTTAGATCGGAATCAACCGCGATCTGAATCGCTACGAGTACGACTCCCTCATCCGCGTTCTTGCAACGCTTCCGCATCGCGATCTACAAGGGTATGTAGATTCACTCCCCTTCCCCTCGTTGCTAGATTACTCCATAGATTGATCTTGGTGATGCGTAGAAAATTTTGAATTTCTGCTACGTTACCCAACAGTTTCTTCTTGCTTGTCCCTCTTGGGGAGCCCTGCCCCTCCTTATATAAGTTAGAGGGGCGGGTTACATGTGGAGTCCTAGTAGGACTAGGACTAGTCTATCTTCTCTTACAAGTTAATTACAAGCCCGGGTCTTGCTTCCTCGTAAAGGAAATATTCGTCATCCCTTTCCTTTTAATCCGGCCCATCATAACGTGAGCCGGCCTTCTGGGCTTTAGGCCTTGTTGTCCATCTGACCCGCCTGCCGGGTTACTAATGAATCGCCAAGATCGGGCAGGTTATCTGTGAATCGCCAAGCTCCGGGCGGGTCACCAGTGAGTCGCCAATTCCAGCCGGGTCATACCGCGGGGTATATCCCCGACAGGTTCTATTGCTTGTGTTCTTGTTTTGGGTAGAGCCGGGAGACGAGTTCGTGAACGAGGAACCTGTTGAGTACGCTTACGAGGATCAAGCTTTCGACAACTCTGAGAACCTTGCAGGCAAGATGACCACCCCTCGAAATCACTTCTATCTTTGCTTTGCTAGTTTTTCGTTCTATTGCCATGCTGCGCTACCTACCACTTGCTATATCATGCCTCCCATATTGCCATGTCAGCCTCTAACCATCCTTTCCTAGCAAACCGTTGTTTGGCTAAGTTACCGCTTTTGCTCAGCCCTTCTTATAGCGTTGCTAGTTGCAAGTGAAGTTGAAGTTGGTTCCATGTTGGAACATGGTTATTATGTTGAGTTATCACAATATCTCTTATTATATTAATGCATCTATATATTTTTGGTAAAGGGTGGAAGGCTCGGCCTTATGCCTGGTGTTTTGTTCCTCTCTTGCCGCCCTGGTTTTCCAGCATACCGGTATTATGTTCCTTGAGTTTGCGTTCCTTACGTGGTTGGGTGATTTATGGGACCCCCTTGACAGTTCGCCTTGAATAAAACTCCTCCAGCAAGGCCCGACCTTGGTTTTACCGTTTGCCACCTAAGCCTTTTTCCCCTGGGTTTTCTAGAGCCCGAGGGTCATCTTTATTTTAAACCCCCGGGCCAGTGCTCCTCCGAGTGTTGGTCCAAACTAGAGCACCGTGCGGGACTGTCCCTTGGCAACTTGGGTTACGTTGGTACCTGTACGCTTAGCTTATCCGGTGTGCCCTGAGAACGAGATATGTGCAGCTCCTATGGGGATTTGTCGGCACAGCGGGTGGTCTTGCTAGTCTTGTTTTACCATTGTCGAAATAGCTTGTAAACCGGGATTCCGAGACTAATCGGGTCTTCCTGGGAGAAGGTTTATCCTTCGTTGACCGTGAGAGCTTATGATGGGCTAAGTTGGGACACCCCTGCAGGGTATTATCTTTTGAAAGCCATGCCCGCGGTTACGAGGCAGATGGGAATTTGTTAATGGCCGGTTGTAGAGAATTTGTCACTTTACTTAATTAAAATACATCTATCGTGTGTGTAGCCGTGATGGTCTCTTCTCGGTGGAGTCCGGGTAGTGAACACGGTTTGAGTTATGAATGACGTAAGTAGGAGTTTAGGATCATTTCTTGGTCATTACTAGATGACGACCGTTCCGTTGCTTCTCTTCTTGCTCTCTTTTGCGCATGTTAGCCACCATATATGCTTAGTGCATGCTGCAGCTCCACCCAATTTCACCATCCTTTCCTATAAGCTTAAATAGTCTTGATCTCGCGGGTGTGAGATTGCTGAGTCCTTGTGACTCACAGATTCTACCAAAACAGTTGCAGGTGCCGACGATGCCATTGCAGATGATGGGATCGACCTCAAGTGGGAGTTCGACGAGGAACGTGGTCGTTACTATGTGTCTTTTCCTGATGATCAGTAGTGGTGCCCAGTTGGGACGATCGGGGATCTAGCATTTGGGGTTATCTTATTTTCATTTGGATTATGACCGTAGTCAGTCTATGTGTGTATTTTGGATGATGTATGAATTATATTTATGTATTGTGTGAAGTGGCGATTGTAAGCCAACTCTCGTTATCCCATTCTTGTTCATTACATGGGATTGTGTGAAGATGAACCTTCTTGCGACAAAACCACAATGCGGTTATGCCTCTAAGTCGTGCCTCGACACGTGGGAGATATAGCCGCATCATGGGCGTTACAAAGGGGTTAAGAGCGAACCCTAACCCATGGAGGAAGTGAGACACAAATACAACCGTCTCGCCAGACCGGGGGTGGGAATAATCTGCCTCTCAGCAGGAAGCCGCTGAAGGATTTCTGGGGTCAGGTACCTCGCTACCCGGAGCTTCGCAATATCCTCCTCCGTGACAGAAGAGGCCACCCACCGGCCTGAATGGCTAGGCCCGGACATGATTGGGGCTGGTGGTGATTGGAACTCGAGGGCTGGAACTCGAGGAGGCTGGGGTTAAGGAAGAAGCAAGCGCAGAAGAGAAAGACAAGTCTGGGTCCCTATATAAAGGCCCTGAATATTGAACGTCCCCTCCTGGTTCCTGAAACTTACCTATCCTCAAAGAGTTGTGCCCAGGGGACGGTTGGGTTACCCATACCTACATTATTGAAAATCCCGTGAATAAGGTAACACGATCTCTGCTTTGACAAGACGTGCCAATAAAACCGCTTCCCAAGACGTGGGACGACGGGCTAGCCAACGGTTGGGAATAATAACCGGGCAGGCGTGATACACTGTCATAAACAGTTGTCAGTAGATTGGACTCGTGGAGTATTGTATTTTCTGCAATTATATACACAGGTCCGGATACGATCGACACATCCGAAGGCTATCTTGGAGTTCGGAAGAAGGGAACACGCCTTGCAATGCCGAAGACAATCTGCGCGCCGGACTCCTCGTCATTGAAGCCAGGTTCCGGGGCTACTGAGGGAGTCCTAGATTAAGGGGTCCTCCGGCGTCCGCCCTGTTACCTGTTGGGCCGGACTGATGGGCTATGAAGACATGAAGGCCGAAGACTATACCTGTGTCCGGATTGGACTCTACTTGGCGTGGAAGGCAAGCTAGGTGACCGATTATGAAGATTTCCTCCTACATAACCGACTCCATGTAACCCTAGATCTCTCCGGTGTCTATATAAACCGGAGGGCATAGTCCGGATAGGACAGATTCATGACCATATACTCATAGGCTAGACTTCTAGGGTTTAGCCATTACGATTTCGTGGTAGATCAACTCTGTTGGGGAACGTAGTAATTTCAAAAAAAATCCTACGCACACGCAAGATCATGGTGATGCATAGCAACGAGAGGGGAGAGTATTGTTCACGTACCCTTGTAGACCGAAAGCGGAAGCGTTAACACAACGCGGTTGATGTAGTCGTACGTCTTCACGATCCGGCCGATCAAGTACCGAACGCACGGCACCTCCGAGTTCAGCACACGTTCAGCTCGATGACGTCCCTCAAACTCCGATCTAGCCGAGCGTTGAGGGAGAGTTTCGTCAGCACGACGGCGTGGTGACGATGATGATGTTCTACCGACGCAGGGCTTCGCCTAAGCACCGCTACGATATTATCGAGGTGTAATATGGTGGAGGGGGGCACCGCACACGGCTAAAAGATCATTGATCAATTGTGTATATAGAGGTGCCCCCCTGCCCCCGTATATAAAGGAGCAAGGGGGAGTTCGGCCGGCCTAGAGGAGAGGCGCGCCAGGAGGAGTCCTACTCCTACCGGGAGTAGGACTCCCCCCCTTTTCCATGTTGGACTAGGAGAGAAAGGGGGAAGATGTGGAGGGGAGGAAGGAAGGGGGGGCGTCGCCCCCCTCTCCTTGTCCTATTCGGACTGGGGGGAGGGGGGCGCAGCCCTGCCCTGGCCCCCTCTCCTCTCTTCCACCTAGGCCCACTAAGGCCCATTAAGTTACGGGGGGGGGGGTTCCGGTAACCTCCCGGTACTCCGGAAAAATCCCGATTTCACCCGGAACACTTCCGATGTCCAAACATAGGCTTCCAATATATCAATATTTATGTCTCGACCATTTCGAGACTCCTCGTCATGTCCGTGATCACATCCGGGACTCCGAACAACCTTCGGTACATCAAAACATATAAACTCATAATATAACTGTCATCGTAACATTAAGCGTGCGGACCCTACGGGTTCGAGAACTATGTAGACATGATCGAGACACCTCTCCGGTCAATAACCAATAGCGGAACCTGGATGCTCATATTGGTTCCTACATATTCTATGAAGATCTTTATCGGTCAGACCGCATAACAACATACGTTGTTCCCTTTGTCATCGGTATGTTACTTGCCCGAGATTCGATCATCGGTATCTCGATACCTAGTTCAATCTCGTTACCGGCAAGTCTCTTTACTCGTTCTGTAATACATCATCCCGCAACTAACTCATTAGTCACAATGCTTGCAAGGCTTATACTGATGTGTATTACTGAGTGGGCCCAGAGATACCTCTCCGACAATCGGAGTGACAAATCCTAATCTCGAAATACGGCAACCCAACAAGTACCTTTGGAGACACCTGTAGAGCACCTTTATAATCACCCCGTTACATTGTGACGTTTGGTAGCACACAAAGTGTTCCTCCGGTAAACGGGAGTTGCATAATCTCATAGTCATAGGAACATGTATAAGTCATGAAGAAAGCAATAGCAACATACTAAACGATCAAGTGCTAAGCTAACGGAATGGGTCAAGTCAATCACATCATTCTCCTAATGATGCGATCCCATTAGTCAAATGACAACTCATGTCTATGGCTAGGAAACACAACCATCTTTGATCAACGAGCTAGTCAAGTAGACGCATACTAGTGACACTCTATTTGTCTATGTATTCACACATGTATTATGTTTCCAGTTAATACAATTCTAGCATGAATAATAAACATTTACCATGATATAAGGAAATAAATAATAACTTTATTATTGCCTCTAGGGCATATTTCCTTCAGTCTCCCACTTGCACTAGAGTCAATAATCTAGATTACAAAGTAATGATTCTTACACCCATGGAGTCTTGGTGTTGATCATGTTTTGCTCGTGGAACAGGCTTAGTCAACGGGTCTGCAACATTCAGATCCGTATGTATCTTGCAAATTTCTATGTCTCCCACCTGGACTGAATCCCGGATGGAATTGAAGCATCTTTTGATGTGCTTGGTTCTCTTGTGAAATCTGGATTCCTTTGCTAAGGCAATTGCACCAGTATTGTCACAAAAGATTTTTATTGGTCCCGATGCACTAGGTATGACACCTAGATCGGATATGAACTCCTTCATCCAGACTCCTTCATTTGCTGCTTCCGAAGCAGCTATGTACTCCGCTTCACACGTAGATCCCGCCACGACACTTTGCTTAGAACTGCACCAACTGACAGCTCCACCGTTCAATGTAAACACGTATCCGGTTTGCGATTTAGAATCGTCAGGATCAGTGTCAAAGCTTGCATCAACGTAACCATTTACGATGAGCTCTTTGTCACCTCCATAAACGAGAAACATATCCTTAGTCCTTTTCAGGTATTTCAGGATGTTCTTGACCGCTGTCCAGTGATCCACTCCTGGATTACTTTGGTACCTCCCTCCTAAACTTATAGCAAGGCACACATCAGGTCTGGTACACAGCATTGCATACATGATAGAGCCTATGGCTGAAGCACAGGGAACATCTTTCATCTTCTCTCTATCTTCTCCAGTGGTCGGGCATTGAGTCTTACTCAATCTCCCACCTTGTAGTACAGCCAAGAACCCTTTCTTTGCTTGATCCATTTTGAACTTCTTCAAAACTTTGTCAAGGTATGTGCTTTGTGAAAGTCCAATTAAGCATCTTCATCTATCTCTATAGATCTTGATGCCCAATATATATGCAGCTTCACCGAGGTCTTTCATTGAAAAACTCTTATTCAAGTATCCCTTTATGCTATCCAGAAATTCTATATCATTTCCAGTTAGCAATATGTCATCCACATATAATATCAGAAATGCTACTGAGCTCCCACTCACTTTCTTGTAAATATAGGCTTCTCCAAAAGTCTGTATAAAACCAAATGCTTTGGTCACACTATCAAAGCGTTTATTCCAACTCCGAGAGGCTTGCACCAGTCCATAAATGGATCGCTGGAGCTTGCACACTTTGTTAGCTCCCTTTGGATCGACAAAACCTTCCGGTTGCATCATATACAACTATTCTTCCAGAAATCCATTCAGGAATGCAGTTTTGACATCCATTTGCCAAATTTCATAATCATAAAATGCGGCAATTGCTAACATGATTCGGACAGACTTAAGCATCGCTACGGGTGAGAAGGTCTCATCGTAGTCAATCCCTTGAACTTGTCGAAAACCTTTCGCAACAAGTCGAGCTTTATAGATAGTAACATTACCGTCAGCGTCAGTCTTCTTCTTGAAGATCCATTTATTTTCAATGGCTTGCTGATCATCGGGCAAGTCAACCAAAGTCCATACTTTGTTCTCATACATGGATCCCATCTCGGATTTCATGGCCTCAAGCCATTTTGCGGAATCTGGGCTCACCATCGCTTCTTCATAGTTCGTAGGTTCGTCATGGTCTAGTAACATAACCTCCAGAACAGGATTACCGTACCACTCTGGTGCGGATCTTAATCTGGTTGATCTACGAGGTTCAGTAATAACTTGATCTGAAGTTTCATGATCATTATCATTAACTTCCCCACTAATTGGCGTAGGTGTCGCAGAAACTGGTTTCTGTGATGATCTACTTTCCAATAAGGGAGCAGGTACAATTACCTCATCAAGTTCTACTTTCCTCCCACTCACTTCTTTCGAGAGAAACTCCTTCTCTAGAAAGGATCCATTCTTAGCAACGAATGTCTTGCCTTCGGATTTGTGATAGAAGGTGTACCCAACAGTCTCCTTTGGGTATCCTATGAAGACACATTTCTCCGATTTAGGTTCGAGCTTATCAGGTTGAAGTTTCTTCATATAAGCATCGCAACCCCCAAACTTTAAGATACGACAACTTTGGTTTCTTGCCAAACCATAGTTCATAAGGTGTCGTTTCAACGGATTTTGATGGTGCCCTATTTAGAATGAATGCAGCCGTCTCTAAAGATATAACCCCAAAACGATAGCGGTAAATCAGTAAGAGACATCATAGATCGCACCATATCTAGTAAAGTACGATTACGACGTTCGGACACACCATTACGTTGTGGTGTTCCGGGTGGCGTGAGTTGCGAAACTATTCCGCATTGTTTCAAATGTAGGCCAAACTCGCAACTCAAATATTCTCCTCCACGATCTGATCGTAGAAACTTTATTTTCTTGTTACGATGATTTTCAACTTCGCTCTAAAATTCTTTGAACTTTTCAAATGTTTCAGACTTATGTTTCATTAAGTAGATATACCCATATCTGCTCAAATCATCTGTGAAGGTGAGAAAATAACGATATCCGCCACGAGGCTCAATATTCATCGGACCACATACATCTGTATGTATGCTTTCCAACAAATTAGTTGCTCTCTCCATAGTACCAGCGAATGGTGTTTTAGTCATCTTGCCCATAAGACACGATTCGCAAGTACCAAGTGATTCATAATCAAGTGATTCCAAAAGTCCATCAGTATGGAGTTTCTTCATGCGCTTTACACCAATATGACCTAAACGGCAGTTCCACAAATAAGTTGCACTATCATTATCAACTCTGCATCTTTTGGCTTCAATATTATGAATATGTGTATCACTACTACCGAGATTCAACAAAAATAGACCACTCTTCAAGGGTGCATGACCATAAAAGATATTATTCATATAAATAGAACAACCATTATTCTCTGATTTAAATGAATAACCGTTTCACATCAAACAAGATCCAGATATAATGTTCATGCTTAACGCTGGCACCAAATAACAATTATTTAGGTCTAGAACTAATCCCGAAGGTAGATGTAGAGGTAGCGTGCCGACCGCGATCACATCGACTTTGGAACCATTTCCCATGCGCATCGTCACCTCGTCCTTAGCCAATCTTCGCTTAATCCGTAGCCCCTGTTTCGGGTTGCAAATATTAGCAACAGAACCAGTATCAAATACCCAGGTGCTACTGCGAGCATTAGTAAGGTACACATCAATAACATGCATATCACATATACCTTTGTTCACCTTGCCATCCTTCTTATCCGCCAAATACTTGGGGCAGTTCCGCTTCCAGTGACCAGTCTGCTTGCAGTAGAAGCACTCAGTCTCAGGCTTAGGTCCAGACTTGGGTTTCTTCTCCTGAACAGCAACTTGCTTGCCGTTCTTCTTGAAGTTCCCCTTCTTCTTCCCTTTGCCCTTTTTCTTGAAACTAGTGGTCTTATTGACCATCAACACTTGATGCTCCTTTATCATTTCTACCTCCGCTGCCTTTAGCATTGTGAAGAGCTCGGGAATTGTCTTATTCATCCCCTGCATGTTATAGTTCATCACGAAGCTCTTGTAGCTTGGTGGCGGTGATTGAAGAATTCTGTCAATGACGCTATCATCCGGAAGATTAACTCCCAGTTGAATCAAGTGATTATTATACCCAGACATTTTGAGTATATGCTCACTGACAGAACTATTCTCTTCCATCTTGCAGCTGTAGAACTTATTTGAGACTTCATATCTCTCAATCTGGGAATTTGCTTGAAATATTAACTTCAACTCCTGGAACATCTCATATGCTCCATGACGTTCAAAACGTCGTTGAAGACCCGGTTCTAAGCCGTAAAGCATGGCACACTGAACTATCGAGTAGTCATCAGCTTTGCTCTGCCAGACGTTCATAACTTCTGGTGTTGCTCTTGCAGCAGGCCTGGCACCCAGCCGTGCTTGCAGGATGTAATTTTTCTGTGCAGCAATGAGGATAATCCTCAAGTTACGGACCCAGTCCGTGTAATTGCTACCATCATCTTTCAACTTTGCTTTCTCAAGGAACGCATTAAAATTCAACGGAACAACAGCACGGGCCATCTATCTACAATTAACATAGACAAGCAAGATACTATCAGGTACTAAGTTCATGATAAATTTAAGTTCTCTTAATCATATTACTTAAGAACTCCCACTTAGATAGACATCTCTCTAATCATCTAAGTGATTACGTGATCCAAATCAACTAAACCATAACCGATCATCACGTGAAATGGAGTAGTTTTCAATGGTGAACATCACTATGTGATCATATCTACTATATGATTCACGCTCGACCTTTCGGTCTCAGTGTTCCGAGGCCATATCTGCATATGCTAGGCTCGTCAAGTTTAACCTGAGTATTCCGCGTGTGCAACTGTTTTACACCCGTCGTATTTGAACGTAGAGCCTATCACACCCGATCATCACATGGTATCTCAGCATGAAGAACTTTCGCAACGGTGCATACTCAGGGAGAACACTTTTATCTTGAAATTTTAGTGAGAGATCATCTTATAATGCTACCGTCAATAAAAGCAAGATAAGAAAAAGATAAACATCACATGCAATCAATATAAGTGATATGATATGGCCATCATCATCTTGTGCTTGTGATCTCCATCTCCGAAGCACCGTCATGATCACCATCGTCACCGGCGCGACACCTTGATCTCCATCGTAGTATCGTTGTCGTCTCGCCAACTATTGCTTTTACGACTATCGCTACCGCTTAGTGATAAAGTAAAACAATTACATGGCGATTGCATTGCATACAATAAAGCGACAACCATATGGCTCCTGGCAGTTGGCGATAACTCGGTTACAAAACATGATCATCTCATACAATAAAATATAGCATCATGTCTTGACCATATCACATCACAACATGCCCTGCAAAAACAAGTTAGACGTCCTCTACTTTGTTGTTGCAAGTTTTACGTGGCTGCTACGGGCTTAGCAAGAACCGTTCTTACCTACGCATCAAAACCACAACGATAGTTTGTCAAGTTGGTGCTATTTTAACCTTCGCAAGGACCGGGCGTAGCCACACTCGGTTCAACTAAAGTGAGAGAGACAGACACCCGCCAGTCACCTTTAAGCAACGAGTGCTCGCAACGGTGAAACCAGTCTCGCGTAAGCGTACGCGTAATGTCGGTCCGGGCCGCTTCATCTCACAATACCGCCGAACCAAAATATGACATGCTGGTAAGCAGTATGACTTATATCGCCCACAACTCACTTGTGTTCTAAGCGTGCATATAACATCAACGCATAAAACCAGGCTCGGATGCCACTGTTGGGGAACGTAGTAATTTCAAAAAATTTCCTACGCACACGCAAGATCATGGTGATGCATAGCAACGAGAGGGGAGAGTGTTGTCCACGTACCCTCGTAGACCGAAAGCGGAAGCATTAACACAATGCGGTTGATGTAGTCGTACGTCTTCACGATCCGACCGATCAAGTACCGAATGCACGTCACCTCCGAGTTCAGCACACGTTCAGCTCGATGACGTCCCTCGAACTCCGATCCAGCCGAGCGTTGAGGCAGAGTTTCGTCAGCACGACGGCGTGGTGACGATGATGATGTTCTACCGACGCAGGGCTTCGCCTAAGCACCGCTACGATATTATCGAGGTGTAATATGGTGGAGGGGGCACCGCACACGGCTAAAAGATCGTTGATCAATTGTGTGTATAGAGGTGCCCCCATGCCCCCGTATATAAAGGAGCAAGGGGGGGTTCGGCCGGCCTAGAGGAGAGGCGCGCCAGGAGGAGTCCTACTCCTACCGGGAGTAGGACTCCCCCCCTTTTCCATGTTGGACTAGGAGAGAAAGGGGGAAGAGGTGGAGGGGAGGAAGGAAGGGGGGCGCCGCCCCCCTCTCCTTGTCCTATTTAGACTGGGGGGGAGGGGCGCGCGGCCCTGCCCTGGCCTCCTCTCCTCTCTTCTACCTAGGCCCACTAAGGCCCATTAAGTTACCGGGGGGTTCCGGTAACCTCCCGGTACTCCGGAAAAATCCTGATTTCACCAGGAACACTTCCGATGTCCAAACATAGGCTTCCAATATATCAATCTTTATGTCTCGACCATTTCGAGACTCCTCTTCATGTCCGTGATCACATCCGGGACTCCGAAAAACCTTTGGTACATCAAAACATATAAACTCATAATATAACTGTCATTGTAACGTTAAGCGTGCGGACCCTACGGGTTCGAGAACTATGTAGACATGACCGAGACACCTCTCCGGTCAATAACCAATAGCGGAACCTGGATGCTCATATTGGTTCCTACATATTCTATGAAGATCTTTATCGGTCAGACCGCATAACAACATACGTTGTTCCCTTTGTCATCGGTATGTTACTTGCCCGAGATTCGATCGTCGGTATCTCGATACCTAGTTCAATCTCGTTACCGGCAAGTCTCTTTACTCGTTCCGTAATACATCATCCCGCAACTAACTCATTAGTCACAATGCTTGCAAGGCTTATAGTGATGTGTATTACTGAGTGGGCCCAGAGATACCTCTCCGACAATCGGAGTGACAAATCCTAATATCAAAATACGCCAACCCAACAAGTACCTTTGGAGACACCTGTAGAGCACCTTTATAATCACCCAGTTACGTTGTGACGTTTGGTAGCACACAAAGTGTTCCTCCGGTAAACGGGAGTTGCATAATCTCATAGTCATAGGAACATGTATAAGTCATGAAGAAAGCAATAGCAACATACTAAACGATCGAGTGCTAAGCTAACGAAATGGGTCAAGTCAATCACATCATTCTCCTAATGATGTGATCCCGTTAATCAAATGACAACTCATGTCTATGGCTAGGAAACACAACCATCTTTAATCAACGAGCTAGTCAAGTAGAGGCATACTAGTGACACTCTATTTGTCTATGTATTCACACATGTATTATGTTTCCGGTTAATACAATTCTAGCATGAATAATAAACATTTATCATTATATAAGGAAATAAATAATAACTTTATTATTGCCTCTAGGGCATATTTCCTTCAAACTCTTGTAACACTCATATTCATCAAGATCAATCAAGCAGGAAGTAGGGTATTACCTCCATAGAGAGGGCCCGAACCTGAGTAAACATTGTGTCCCCCGTCTCCTGTTACCATCGATCCTAGACGCACAGTTCGGGACCCCCTACCCGAGATCCGCCGGTTTTGACACCGACAGCGAGCGCTCCTAGATCTTCCTCGCGCCCACATGGACCTCAAGAGGGTGATTGGCGAAGCTGCGCAGTGTCCCACGTTTAGCTGAATCGACTTCGGACGCAGGGATATCTCCCTCTCGCAGATCTAGTTTCTGTGCAGGCGGAATTGGCCTCGATTGGTAATGATGTGCTAGCAGAGAACTTCCCCAACCCCAACAAGGAGGAGAGGATGTGTTTCGTCCCATTTCTACTGAGGGGCTTAGGATTCCCAATCCACCCCTTCCTCAGAGGTCTATTGGAATTCTATGGGATCCAGCTGCACAACCTCACACCAGGTTCTATCCTGCACATCTCGGGTTTTGTTGCTCTCTGCGAACTGTTTTTAGGCTACGAGGCTCATTTTGAACTGTGGAGAAAGTTCTTTTGCCTTCGTCCCTCATCATCGAGGGGTTCCATATTTGAAGTGGGCGGCGCTGAAGTATGGCGCATAGCCGGACCGGGTTACCCCATCAGGACACCCAAGGAGGTATCCCAAGCATGGTCTTCGGAATGGTTTTATATTGAGGACGTTCCCCTTTCGGACCCAGTTCGGCGTGGACTCCCCGAATTTTCCAGTGCTCCTTTGAAGAAACGCCTCAATTGGCGCCCCGGGAGTCTCAAGGAAGAAGGCAGTGCAGAAGTGAAGAGGTTGGTCAGCAAGGTCAGATTACTTGCTCATTCCAAACTCTCGATAATTGAAGTCATGGCCATCGCGATAAAGTGATGTATCGATCCCCTTCAGTCCAGAGTGACACCTATATGGTGTTACAATGGAGAGGATGATGCATCTCGCTATAGGCGCAAGGGGCCGGATACCCCAGCCGAACTGGCTATCATCCTGGCCGATCTTTATAAGGGGGAGAAAGAATACTTCCTCCGTTTAAATTGTCAAGAAGGTTTTCCCATGTATAACCCGTTGAATGGTAAGCTTTTGATTATCCGCACGGTTCTACCTCTTCATGAAGGTATGCTAATTAAATTGTTCTGGTTGTCTTAAAATATACATGGA
Source organism: Triticum aestivum (assembly GCF_018294505.1). Taxonomy (NCBI): domain Eukaryota; kingdom Viridiplantae; phylum Streptophyta; class Magnoliopsida; order Poales; family Poaceae; genus Triticum; species Triticum aestivum. The sequence continues at coordinate 243,502,430 of NC_057814.1, forward strand.
GGAAGGTGGTTGAGAACATTCATTGCCCCTCCCCATAGCTAAAGGATTACGCCCGCAATGAAGACCCCGACTTCCGTGAGGATCCGGATATATTCATAGAGTTTGATGATGGAGTCTTCTATCAAGCGAGTCTTGACGGCTCGGAAGTGGCTATTGTGGCTGACTACCCCGACCTTCTTCCTTTCGCCATTGTAAGTATTCGAAAAGCATCCTCCAAGAAGGAGCCCCCTGCTTGCTTCTCACCCGTCACACTGAATTGTGTTTTTATAGGATCGGCGCTCAACGAGCCGCACTCCATCAAGAACGGCCTCTAAGAAGGCAGCATCTACGCAGGGCGAGCGTTCAAAACGAAAGGAAGCCGGAAGCAACGCCGAGCCCCTCCTTCAAAAAGGTATAACTTCTGACACATGCCTAGGTATAAAGCCAGATTGTCATACTTCTCCTCCTATCTTGTTTTAGGAGGGGCACACGGCAAACCGTGGCTAAACGCCCCGCTAGCCGAGCATCGGCTAATCCGGCTCCGGACTCGTCAACTAGGACGAAAGTTGATACGGAAGCAGTGCCAGATCAACCCCCTCATGAGGATTCGGATGACGTATCCTTCACGAATTCTGAGGTGGAGAGCGTGATGAATCATCGATGACTAAAAGAGGCCATGCACACTCCAGTTTTTACAGGGCAGGAATTTACTGCCCTCAGCTCTGTGGATGCATATATTCGAGCTGCCCGGGACGGACTTGCTGGAGTTACACAACTGTTTTCGAAGGATATGAAGGTAATAGTGTGTGTAAATTTAATAGATATATGCCAATAGCCCCCGAGACTTGAAGCGGTTAAGCTAACGGATTTAAGGATCGTTATGGCCGTAGGTTCTCAAAGAGAAGAACAACGCACTATCCCAGGAGCTTAAGACGAACCAGAGAAAGCTGAATGATGTCACCACAGAGCTGGAGGAAATGAAGAAAGCCACCATGACCCTTGATCAAAAGAACTAACTTGAGGAGGAAAAGGATAGACAAGCCGAAGAGATAAAGAGCTTGAAGGCTCGGTTATCGGACGTGCAAAAAGAGAATAAAAAGTTAAAAGGCGGCATATTCGGTATGACCTTCTGAACTACCCAAGGGATTCATAGCATTCCTTAATTTGGATTGTCATAATGTTATTGTTGCAGGTCTGTTAATCGGGCGGCCTGAAGAGGAAGCATCCGGATTCCGACGCGACGTGCTAAAAGAGTTGTCCGTGGTGCATGAGCGGCTCGGAAAGCCATGAGAAGTATGGCCAAGGCTTTATGGCCATCCGATATCCCTCTAGAAAGTATGGAGGGGTTGGTGAACCTGTTCCAAGGTGCTCGGCGCCGCTTTGAGCTATGGAAGGCATCCCCATGTCGTGAAGGTGCACGAGAAGCATGGGCGATGGTGAAAACATGCTACACCAAGCTCGATTCGAATCATATGGCCCGAGTTGGACCTCGGGGACCGGATGGGAAAGAGATTCCAGTGAACTTGGTATATGACCAAGTAATGATAGCTGCGAAGTATTCGCAAGAAGACTATAGTTTAGACTGTCTTGTAGATGACATAGATAAAGAGTAGGCGTTCGATTCAATGTATCAATGTACTTTACCATTGAACTTTATCTCCAACCGAACATATCAAAATTTGCCATCGCAAGCCTTTGGATTCAACCTTCGAACCTAGAAGGTGGAGTGTGTCCGGATACAATGTAAGAAACATTCCTTATGTCTGGAAACCAGGCAATCCGGCCATATTGCTTGAACAGACAAAATTTGTTCGGGGAGGTATGTTATATTACTATTTAATGTAAGAACCATTAAGGGTTCCTTTCCTTGGGTTGGCATGCTTATGCATGCCTAGGCTTTGATCCGAATTACAGGGAGCCTAACCCGATCTTTTTAGAAGAATTACATAAATGTAAACAATCTGTCGTTGCTTGCCGACCAATTATTCTCTTAAGAACGCTAGCTTTCGGCTTCACCCATCTGAGGTACAGGTCCGGATTACCCGGTTGTAACAATCGCAGAGGTACTCCCTTTACACCCTAGCCAAACAATCAGGAATGTAAGGTATAAACACAGGAGCAAGGCAACCAAGCTTGGAAAAAACTTAAGTCATAGACGTGCATACAATGGAAAAAGAAGTTGTCGGATTACGGGTTCCGGGAAAACCCTTGAGGTTCGAACACTGGGGTGTGCACAAAGATCTCTCTCCCCCTCGCTCACACTCTTGCCACGATCTCAAGGCCTAGCTCGGCGAACCCACGGACCAAGGGACCCAAGAATTTATACTTGTTCGGGCCACCAATGTGGTGTAATAGCCTACCCCAGTGTGGTGTGGTGGATTGCCTTGTAGGCTGAGGATGAACAAGTACAAGGGAAGAACAACCTCCTGAGGAGAGGTGTTCTCGAGCTCTATGAGCTGGTGTAGTTGGTCTCGGGGGAATGGATCCGGTCCAAGATGAGTTGCCTCCTACAGTGCTGGCTCGTCCTATTTATAGAGGCCCTGGTCCTCTTCCCAAATGTTTAGGCGGGAAGGGATCCCACAACGGCCAATTTGAAGGGGGGCAGCTAGTACAAGCTATCCCGACAAAAGGTGGTCTTCGCCTGCCAAAGGCTCTAGTGGTGACGATGTCGAGGGCTCCGCAATGACCTCCGTCTTACCGTCCTGCTGGTCTTGGTCTCATTGCACCAATATGGAAACCTTTGCCTGATGCCTCGGGACTCCTCGCCTGCACCCGCCCCTTTAGCACCAAAGAGGCAGCTGGTACTGTGCGCCCGCTGGCGCCCGCCTGGAGCCCGCCTCGCCTTGGTCATCATGGCTCACGTCACGGAAACCTCACGAGGTGCCCCTCGCCTTGATCTCTCCGCTCCTCGTTAGCCAGCCTAGCGAGGCTGCCCCTGAGGAGGTCTTGTGTCGTCCGCCTCACGAGGCTTGGCCCCTCGCGAGGGTCTTGACTATTCGCTGATGAAGATGGGCCATACCAGGCCGCTTGTGGAGCCACACCGTGGGCCGCAGGCAGGCAAGTCTGGGGACCCCCGTTCCCAGAACACCGACAGTTGCCACCTGGCCCAAGGCGCGCTCGGACATGGCTTCGAGGCAAAGCCAGGGGGCAAGTGCGGAGCGCCGCGAGCCCCAACCTCCCGCGGCCTTGATTGTCGCGTGGCGATTGACGGGGCATGGGCGTCTCCGCTTCTCCACGCTGCCTCGGCAACTGCTCGACTGACAAAAGGCTGGCACGCGTCGTGCGACCTTCATTGCTCCCCTTCGTCTTGCTCCAGATCCCCTTTCTTGCTCCTCGCTTTCAAAGACTCCAGATCTGCACCAATCCTCCTCCAAATCCGCCATCGATGGCGCCCAGCAAGGCAAAGGCCACCCTTCCGCCCTCCTGGTATGAGTCGGCCCTGAGCGCGCCTAGCGTCTTGGAGAAGAACCTTGCCGCCACGCTCCTGATGACGGTGGAGGGCGACGAGAAGAGGAAGACCGTGCTCCGGGCTGGCTCCGCCGAGCCTGAGGCCTCAGGAAACACCTTCTATCCCTTCTTCTTGAGCAGCGTTGTTGCGGGGTTGGTTCCTCCCTTCTCCGACTTCTTCTATTCCGTCCTTAGCCATTACAAGCTTCATGCCCTCCATCTTCATCCCAACTCCATCCTCCTTTTGTCGATCCTCGCCTTCTATTGTGAGGCATACGTTGGGGTGATGCAGTCCGTGGCGCTGCTGCGCCACTTCTTCTATCTCCGGGTCAAGGACGACCACTGCTCGGGGTGCGCCAACTTTGTCGCAACCAACAAGACCAACGCGATCTCGAAGGTCAGGAAGAAGGCCAAGGGCTTTAGAAGAAAGTGGGTCCTGATGGACGCCAAGTGCTCCCACACTCGGCTGGTGTTGCCGACGGAGATGCCCTCGTCTCACGACAGGTGGTTCCGCGCGAGGCTCACCGACCCCTGGGTAGAGCAGGTGCTGCAGAGGATGACCGCCGACCTGAAGTCTGATGATCCAAAGGCGGCGAAGCTGACGGGTGCCATGATCGTCAAGGAATTCATGGCGCAGCGGTGGCTCCCCTCCAGGTGCGCTCGCACCCCTTGTGGAAGCTCGGGGACGAAGGAGACGACCTCCGCCTGGGGCTGGAGGCCTTGTCTGACGAGGAGCTGGGCACGACGCTCCGCCTCTTGGTTGGGGACGACCAAGGGTATCCGCCGGACACCTTCATTCCCCTGTACCGCCGCCCAGATGGGGCGAAGATTGCTGCCGCCATGCTTGTCTTCGACGGGCGTGGGCTTGTGCCTCATGCGCCCTCGGATGCCCGGTGGTGACGGCTTCGGTGATGGTATCCTCCAATGACTCCGAAGAGGAGGACGAGCTGAGTTCGGAGGCAGCCCAGGAGGGGGTAGGGGTTTGCCTGACGACGCCGACGCCGACGACCACCTGGTGAGGGAAGTCCACCCCTACGCACAAGTCCGACCTCCTCCGCGCCTTGCCTGACGACGCCGACGCCGACGACCACCTGGTGAGGGAAGTCCTGCCCCCTCCTGGGGTCACCACGAGATCCAGGGTCTCCCCCTCGAAGAAGCCTCCGCCTGGCGTCCCGACAAAGAGCAGATCAGCGTTGGTCCCTCGGGGTGATGCCTCCGCCGTGTCGCCGCCCGGGGCCGCCGTGGCCTCGTCAACTCCTGGGGCCCGCGCGCCAGCGCCCCAGGTTGCGAGGGCCCTAGGCTCCGTACTTCTGAAGAGACCATGGGACTATGCCACCATGGACCAGTGAGTATCCTATCCTGACTTTGCCTTGCTCCTGCTTCCATCGCAGCTTCCTGATGTTCCCTCCTTGTGCTGCTAGGCCGACGCTGTTGTCGAAGAAGAAGAAAGAGAGGGCGGACGCATCCTCGGGAACCCTGCAGCCTGGCATGGCCGCACCTCCTCCTGCACAGAAGGGTGGTGATGGCGCCCATACTTCTCCCGCTCGGTCATCCTCGCGAGGCCCCGTGGACCGTCCTTAGGAGAAGGCGACTCCCACCGCCACGCCGGCTCCTGAGGCGCCCGTCCCCAGCTCGCTGGCCAAGGCTCTGCAGGCTCCGAGGCTTCTTCTTCCGTCGCCATCGACCTATAGGTCTTGACGATGACACTGCCTTCTTCCTCCGCCGCACCGCAAGTTCGTGGTCCTTCCACTATGCCCCACGCCCTGGAGCATGCTCTTTCTGCGCTGACCCGGCTGCGGGATGATCTTCAAGGCGCTGACCGTCGCCTGGTGGCGGGGCGCCTGGAGCTGGTCTCGGGTTGGCTGCACTCCGGTGCGTCTGTCGGGACGGCGTTGGGTCAGGCCATGGCAACTTCCGAGGAGGACAAGCGAGCCGCCGACCGAGCCGCGGCCACCCGCGAGGTGGAGCTGAAGGACGCCGAGGCCGCCAAGTAGTGCTGCCAATCGATGGAGGCCGAGCTCGAGTCCATGCGCAACGAGCGTGCGGCCGAGGCCCGCGGTCGCAAGGCGGAGGAGGAGAAGATGAAGGCCCGAGAAGATGCCGTCACCAGCCATGACGCCGAGTTGGAGCAGTTGGCGAGGGCACAGGTCACAGAGCGTAGCCGTCTGGAGAAGCTGGAGCAGAAGGTGGAGGTAGAGAAGGCCTAGCTGGAAGCCAAAGTGAAGGTTCTGGCTGAGGATCACGTGGCCTTCAAGTCCCTCGAGGAGAGATCCCGCGAGGTGCTACGGGCACTCTACGAGAAGGGCTTGGAGAAGCCGCTGGCGACAGACGGCGAAGGCCCTGCCCAGCTGCTTATCTTGTCGCGGCGCTCGAGGACGTCGTCGGCCGGATCGGCCCCATGGTGGAGGGGGGAGCCCATGCGCCCTCTTCATCTGCTCTGACGCGCGTCTTCGGCCACCTCCATCTTCGCGATCCTGACGCCAACCTTGACGAGCTGCTCAAGCCCGTGGATGAAGAGCTCTGCGCAGCCGCCGCCGAAGCCGTGAAGGGCCAGGTGGAGGCCTTGCTGAAGAAGTTCCTTGCCATCGACCCTGCGCCCTCGACTGGTGTTGCTGCTGAACCTGCGACTCCGGCGGGCGGCACAGGTGAGGGCAACATCGTCGTCGAAGGGGTACTCCTTGCGAGTGACGGCGGCGCCCAAGGCTGACGAGAGGGCTTGCTGGCGGCTCCTTTTCCTGTTTCATTTCTGCAACATGCACCATGCCTCGTGGAGGCATTTAAACTTGTGTTTGGTATTTCAAGAACAGTATGTTTTGTAATATCTGTTTGAGATTCCGTGATTTCCTCCCCGTTTGCTTGGTGTTCTACGTCGGCAGGGCCCAACCCCGCGCGTACCTCAGCCGCCGTTGGATCGTCCGGATTGCCAGGACGAGACCAAGGGGTGAGGGGTTACGTGGCTAGTTAGGCTCCTAAGTCGCGATGCTCAGGAGTCCCCCTTGACGCGCAAACAGCTTACGGAAAGGAGATGCGGAAGTAGGCCTAGTGTTCTACGTCGGCGGCGCCCGACCCCGTGCATACCTCAGCCGCCGTTGGACCGTCCGGATTACCAGGACGAGACCAAGGGGTCCACGTGGCCAGTTAGGCTCCTGAGTCGCGATGCTCAGGAGTCCCCCTTGACGTCCAAACAACCTTCATACCTTGGCTCCGCTCGGGAGGGCACGTGATGACCAGGTCCGAGGGACCTGGCAGGGTGGCGTATGCTTGGGCGTAACCCGAGCGCAACCCCCATGCCCAGCCCCGTCACGTGACTCTCCCGAGGGGGAGTTTTGCGACGAGGCTGGACACTGAGCCCGAAGGCTCCCTGAGGTTGGTACGTCCATGGGGCCGCCCTCAGTTGTTTATCACCAGCGCGGAGCGTAGCCCTTCCGCACTTGCACGGGCATAGCCGGTCCTCGACCGTGTCGACTGCCAGCACGGAGCATGGTCCTTCCACTGGTGCGTGGGTGAGGGATCCCTCTGAGTGGAGCCCCCAGGGCGTGTACAGCCCCGCCCTGACTCGTGAGCCAGCGCGGGACTCACGAGGCCCTACCTCAAGGCGGGTTTTGCCTGGTCTTGATTCTTGACGGCTGTGCTGGTCCTGCGAGATGGTTAGGCAACCTGCGCCGGACGAATCTGCTGAGGCGATCACATGAGAAGGCCAAACACCAATGACCCCAGGAGGTGACGTGAACGGGGTCGGCCCGCCAGACAGAGCTCAGTCGTTGGATTTATCGGCACTCCAGGGACGGACCCGAGCACAGACGCCGTGCCTAGTCTTCTCATGTGAAGAGTCCTGAAGAAAGACAACCGGCGCGCGGCTCCCGCGGTGGAGAGGCACCGGGTCATGCACCGTAGCCGGCCCGTCCATGATTAGCTCATGCGAGAACAAGGCACCAACGGCCATGGGAGGTGATGTACACGGGAGCCGGCCCGCGAGCCAGAGCTCAGCCTCTTGGGTTTGGCGATGCTGCAGGGACGGACCCAAGCACAGACGTCGTGCCAGTCCTTAATCATGAGGTGGTCATGGGCGGGCTTGCAAGGGCGTACGACATTCATGGCATTGAATTGCCGGGCAGGTAGGTGGTAATCGTAGGCAACCCATGCCAGGAGACAAGCTAGTTCAGATAGATGCAAGAACGATACATGCCACTGGGACGGACCCGAGCGGCCTGGGGATGATGCAGCCCGAGGGGCGCCCCCGACAGAGTAAGCTAAAGATGCAAAAAGATACATGCCACAGGGATAGGCCCATGCGACCTGGGAATGATGCAGCCCGAGGGGCGCTCCCAGCTGAGTAAACCGAAAAATGTAACCTAGTATCGTTGTCGAAGGAGTGTTGAGGTAGCTGAAGGTGCGCGCTGAAGGAGCCGTTCCTCACGAGCCGCCAGGGCCCCGAGTCTCAGGAGGCTCCGGGGGCTCGGGTGGTTCCTTGAGGACCGTCGCCATCTCCGCCAGGACTGCGTGATGCCTAGCCTCCTGAGCTGCTAGGGTGCTCCGTAGGCAGCGCTGGAAGGTGATAGCTGCGTTCGGCAGGCCAAATGGCATGCGAACATAGCTGTTAGGTGGACCCTCGCACTGGTCAACACGCGAAGGCCAGAAGCGCTCCTGAGATGCGGCCCTGTTGAGCCCTGGAATGTCGATGCAGACGCGTAGCCCGCCGTCCTCGCCAGGATGGGGAGCTACGCCGGGTGGTGGGCGGCGGTCGCCACGCATGGTCCTTGCCTCTTGAAGCTCCTGGGTTGCCTTGACGATGAACTCCTGAGCACCGGGCATTCCTCGCCCAGTGCCCTTCTGAGGGAAATGTGCGGCGAAGCATGCCTCCACATGGTGCCCGAGCACCTCCCTCGTGATGCTGGCCAGGCCTGAGGCCCTCCAAAAGAGAGCTCCCGAGCCTTGCCCGAGGAGGGCGCCGGGCGCGCCTTCCTATGTGAGGGACGGAGGCGCCCCAACTGCAGGTGCGGATCCCGAGGTGGTGCCGCTGGAGACGCCGCTCTCCTGCGACCTTGGGTGGAGTAGCTGCTTCTTCTTCTTGGGGACGGCCTCGGGAGGGTACAGTGTGCCTTCGTTGTCGGGGTCTTTGATTGCTGCGGCTTGGAAGGCGCGCTCAAGGGAGCACACTGCATCTCTTTCTTTGCAGGGGACCGTGATGACTTCGTCACTTCCTAGCATCATGAGGACATTGTAACCGTGGTGGGTCACTGCCATAAACTTGGCCAATGCTGGATACCCAAGGATGGAGTTGTACGGCAGACGGATGTGGGCGACGTCGAAGTCGATGAGCTCGGTGCGGTAGTTGTTGCGTTGGCCGAATGTGACAGGGAGGTGGACCTGCCCTATCGGGCTGGTGGAGCCGTCGGTCACTCCTGAGAAAGGCTTTTTAGGATGTAGCTGATCGTATGGCACTTGGAGGCTATCAAATGTCTCGACAGACAGGACATTGAGCCCTGCGCCACCGTCGATGAGGGTCTTGGTGACTTGGACATTGCTGATGACGGGTGAGCAAAGCATCGGGAGGGCGCCGGCAGTAGCCGTGCAGTTGAGCTGGTCCGACGAGCTGAAGGTGATAGCGCACTTGGACCACCTGAGCAGGCGCATGGCCTCGAGCCTGGGAGGGCTACGTTCACCTCATGAGCAAACTGCTTGAAGATGCGATGGGAAGCTGGGGCCTGAGCACCACCCAAGATGCAGGTGATAGCGCGCGGCTCCTGGAAGCCCCCAGCCCCTTCGTCCTGATGGTGGTCGTCGTTCCTTCTTGGTGGTGGAAGCAACGGAGGGAGGCCAGGATAGCCCTGAGGACGGTCCTCACGAGGCTGGTCCCTCTAGGCGCCCTCACGAGGCTGGTCCTGCTAGTGGTCCTCGCGAGGCATGTCACGCCACTCCTGACGGGGGCCGCGGTCGACCCAGCGTGCTCCACTTCGTCCTCCTCCTCGGCCGTAGCCCCGGTCGTTGCGCTCGGGGCGTCGACCAAAGTGTCCATCTCGAATAGCCATCAGCTCTTGGCAGTCACTGGTGTTGTGGCTGTGTACGTTGTGGAAGGCGCAGAATGGACGGCTGCCCTTAGACGACCAGGGGTGGTCCTGGCCGCGCTTCGTGTCCGGCTCCTCTGCGAGCACGGCTACCCCCTTGTGCTTCACGTCCTTGGCCTTGGCTTTCTTCTCTTCTGGGTCGGCAGCAGGGAGCTCGAGGAGGGAGAGGCGCCCCTCCTCAGCTCTTGCGCACTTGGTCGCCATGTTGAACATCTCCAGAGCCGTGCATAGCTCCTCATGGATGGCGAGCTCCTCCTTCATCTTGAAGTCGCGGACACCATCAGAGAACGCTAAGATGATGGCCTCGTCCATCACCTTGGGGATCTTGAGGCGAACATTGTTGAAGCGCTAGATGTACTTCTGCAGGGTCTCTCCCGGCTGCTGCTTGATGCGGCGCAGGTCTCCCGCGGCCGGCGGGTGGTCGCGAGTGCCCTGGAAGTTGGCGACGAGCGGTCGTGCATCTCATCCCAGGAGGAGATTGACCCCGGGGGCAAGTTCAGAAGTCACGAGCGAGCATCATCCTTAGAGCCATGGGAAACCAGTTCGCCATGACTTTTTCGTCGCCGTTGGCCGCCTTGATGCTCAGCTCGTAGAGCTGCAAGAACTCCGCAGGGTCGGGGGTTCCGTCGTAGCATGAGGGCAGGTCTAGCTTGAACTTGCCTGGCCAAACGACGCTACGTAGCTCCGGAGTGAAGGCACGGCAGCCTGCTGTGGCCACCGGGGCCCGTCGCAGGGACGGAGCTTGATCTTGATGCCCATGCCCCGCCGCCGCAGGCGGCATGCGGTCTTGACGTGGCGGTGCCGGGAGTGTGGGAGCGTTTTCTCGCGGTCGGGGAACTTCTTGGAAGCTTCCTACTTCACGCGCGGGCGCCCGGCGCGGCGGGTCGCGCCGAGGGGCCGCGCGCCTTGGTGCCAGGATGCCGTCTTGGTGCGGTGGTGGCAGAGGCGCTCCGTGAGCTACGTCGCCCGCAGATGGAGGAGGGTGAGGCAGCTGTTGGGGAACGTAGTAATTTCAAAAACTTTCCCACACACACGCAAGATCATGGTTATGCATAGCAACGAGCGGGGAGAGTGTAGTCCACGTACCCTCGTAGACCGTAAGCGGAAGCGTTATGACAACGCGGTTGATGTAGTCGTACGTCTTCATGATCTGACCGATCCTAGTGCCGAAAGTACGGCACCTCCGTGATCTGCACACGTTTGGCTCGGTGACGTCCCATGAACTCTTGATCTAGCTGAGTGTCGAGGGAGAGCTTCGTCAGCACGACGGCGTGATGACGGTGATGATAAAGCTACCGGCGCAGGGCTTCGCCTAAGCACTGCAACGATATGAACGAGGTGGATTATGGTGGAGGGGGCACCGCACACGGCTAAGAGATCAATGATCAACTTTTGTGTCTATGGGGTGCCCTTCCCCCGTATATAAAGGAGTGGAGGAGGGGGAGAGGGTTGGCCTCCTAGGCGCGCCCAAGGGGGGAGTCCTACTCCTGGTGGGAGTAGGATTCCCCCTTCCCTAGTTGGAGTAGGAGAGGGTAGGAAGGGGGAGAAGGAGAGAAGTTAAGGGGGCAGGCCCCCCTCCCAAATCGGATTGGGCTTGGGGGGCGCGCCCCCACCTTGGCCGCCTCCTCCTCCTTTCCACTATGGCCCATTGACTCCCCGGGGGGTTCCGGTAACCCCCGGTACTCCGGTATATGCCCGAACTCTCTCGAAACCTTTCTGATGTCCAAACATAGTCATCCAATAAATCGATCTTTATGTCTTGACCATTTCGAGACTCCTCGTCATGTTCATGATCATATCCGGGACCCCGAACTACCTTCGGTAAATCAAAACACATAAACTCATAATACCGATCGTCACCGAACTTCAAGCGTGCGGACCCTACGGGTTCGAGAACTATGTAGACATGACCGAGACTCATCTCTGATCAATAACCAATAGCGGACCTGGATGCTCATATTGGTTCCTACATATTCTACAAAGATCGTTATGGGTCAAACTGCATAACAACATACGTTGTTCCCTTTGTCATCGGTATGTTACTTGCCCGAGATTCGATCTTTGGTATCTCAATACCTAGTTCAATCTCGTTACCGGCAAGTCTCTTTACTCGTTCCGTAATGCATCATCCCGCAACTAAATCATTAGTCACATTGCTTGCAAGGCTTATAGTGATGTGCATTACCGAGAGGGCCCAGAGATACCTCTCCGATAATCGGAGTGACAAATCCTAATCTCGATCTATGCCAACTCAACAAGTACCATCGGAGACACCTGTAGAGCACCTTTATAATCACCCAGTTATGTTTTAACGTTTGGTAGCACACTAAGTGTTCCTCCGGTATTCGGGAGTTGCATAATCTCATAATCATAGGAACATGTATAAGTCATGAAGAAAGCAATAGCAACATACTAAGCGATCAAGTGCTAAGCTAACAGAATGGGTCAAGTCAATCACATCATTCTCTAATGATGTGATCATGTTAATCAAATGACAACTCATGTCTATGGCTAGGAAACTTAACCATCTTTGATTCAACGAGCTAGTCAAGTAGAGGCATACTAGTGACACTCTGTTTGTCTATGTATTCACACATGTACTAAGTTTCCGGTTAATACAATTATAGCATGAATAATAAACATTTATCATGATATAATGAAATATAAATAACAAATTCATTATTGCCTCTAGGGCATATTTCCTTCAGCAGCAAGAGAGATGGTACATCGGAGCCCCCAACGGCGCTGACGAGCTCGGCGATGCGGTCCAGCCAGTCCTCGTAGAGGTCGTCGACCGGGCGGTAGCGCTGGAGCTCGCGTGCCATGAGCAGCGCGGCCTTCGCGGCTGTGGGCGCGCGACGAGCGTGGGACGATGAGCTGGCCGGAGTCAACGATGGGGTGGCGGTGCGGCCGTCCCGCCGCACAGAGGGGTGCAGCGATGATGCTTGCCGCTCGTTTCCCGCCGGGCTGGTGGCAGCGTTGGCGGCGGATGATGGAGAACGACGGGGAGGCACGCCGACAGGAGCTGTCTGAGCGACGCGGGCGGCCAGGGCGGCCCGACGCTCAGCACGGGCTCGGCATGCGTCCGCCATGGACGTGGTGGAGCAGTGGAGCGTGGATCGACAGAAGATAGTGAAAAGTGCTAGTTATCGACTAGAGGGGGTGAATAGGCGATTTTTATGAAAGTCTTCAAAACACGGGGGCTTTGAAGACAAACGATAAAATGAACCTATTGATATGCAGCGGAAGGTAGACTACACTAGACAAGCCATAGTCAAGTAAGTAATGAAGTGAAAGCACGAAGACTATTAGCAGCTAGGTAGTATAGATCAGGATGGAAGATAGTATGAAGCCAAACAACAATAGTCGTCACACAGTGAAGTCAAACAGATAAGGCAAGCATGCAAATGACTTCACGAAGGCAAATTGTAAATAAGTGAGGGAGGAGATAGAACCAGTTGCTTGGTAAGGACAAGGATTTGTTGGACCAGTTCCAGTTGCTGTGACAACTGTACGTCTGGTTAGGGAGGCTGAAATTCAACTCAGAAGACCGCGTCTCACCTTATTCCCCTTGAGCTAAGGACACTTAGTCCTCGCCCAATCACTCTGGTAAGTCTTCAAGGTAGACTTCCAAACCTTCACAGACTTCGTTCACTGGCAATCCACAATGACTCTTGGATGCTCAGAACGCGACGCCTAACCGGCTGGAGGATTCACAGTCCTCAAGTGTAACAAGTCTTCAGGTCACGCGGACAAAAAGACTTCAGTGATGCCTAACACTCTTTGGCTCTGGGTGTTTTGGGCTTTGTCCTCGCAAGGATCTTTCTCTCAAAGGCTTCGAGGTGGGTTGCTCTCAAACGACAAAAGCTGTGCACTAACTCTGAGCAGCCACCAATTTATGGTGTAGGGGGTGGGCTATTTATAGCCACTAGGCAACCCGACCTGATTTGTCCAAAATGACCCTGGGTCACTAAGGAACTGACATGTCTCCAACGGTCAGATTTCAAACACACGCGGCAGCTTGACTTGGGCTACAAGTAAAGCTGACTCATCCAGCTCTGGATAAGATTTGTTGTCATTGTCTTCACTTGAAGACATAGGATCTGGTTGAGCATCACTTCTATGTCTTCGCACTCCATAGTCTTCACATGAATATCTTCTCGAGTCATAATCTTCATTGTGAATATCTTCACATACCACCATTTTCTTCAATGTCTTCACACATTTTTAGGGGTCATCTCTGGTAGGTAAACCGAATCAATGAGGGACACTATGTTCTCCTGCAATTCTCACAAACACATTAGTCCCTCAACCAGGTTTCTCATCAATACTCCAAAACCAACTAGGGGTGGCACTAGATGCACTTAGAATCTCCGCCTTTTTGGTGATTGATGACAAACTGGTTGAAGTTTTCAACGGGGATAAAAGTATTTGAAATTGTAAGGCTTAAGGTATTGTCTTCGTAAATAGCAAAAGGCTCCCCCTGAAGATGTGCATATAAATAGTTTGTGTTCGAATGCAAATGCACATGGCAGGTTTTACTTGTGGAGATCCTCTTCAACTTATGAAGACAGTTCGTCATGCATGAAAGGATATAACGAAGATAATGACATGCATAATGAAAAATGGACGTCTGCGGAATGACTTCATGCGGAATTTATCATCGCACATGCAGAATTTATCATCACATCACATAGTGACAGAAAAGGTAGCAAACGACCATCAATTTTAAGTGTTACAACTCAAAGAACCAAAAGTATCAAAAGCGAGAGTTGTAAACACTTGGCAAGAAGGTATAGCAACCACCCATAAGGACCCGCTTGAAGCTTATCAACTCATATGCTTCTCCCCCTTTTGTCGATAAGGACCAAAAAGGTTTGAAGACATAGAGCTTCTATTCGTTCCCATGAGGAGTAGGTGAAGGTGCAGGGTCGACGTTGGAGTCCGGTGGTGCAGAAGAACTTGGTGCAGTGTCGATACGCGGCGAAGTTGTAGTTGGTGAAGTAGAATCATCTTCGTCATCGACGACTCTGGCATTGACAGTGGCCGCCGAGGAGGAGTACTCAGAGTCTTCGAGAGAGGGAGTCCGACGTAAGACAGCGTTCCTGGGAGGAGTGGAATCAAATTTGAATCGCTCCGTGAAGCCATCCTATTGAAGATCATCTACAGAGCTTAGCAATGTCAGACTCTTCCACGACCGCCGACAGGTTTCATGAGTGACAAACGCATTCTTTGTGGTAAGATTTCGAATGCGATTAACATCCACCAAGAGGCTCTGCATCTGACGCTTGAGCCAGTCATGATGCTTATCCTGTTTTTGATGTAATGCCACGAGAAGCTCTCGGTCATTGAGAACACGAGATCGCTTCCGAGGCCTTTGTGCAATGGTGCTTTCAGTGGCTTCAGTTGTTGCACGATGAGGTGCACGTGTGTTGCCAGCCAGAGGATAAACTCGAGTTGCAGCAAGAACTCCTTCGATAGGTTGTGCGAAGCTTTGGTGATCTGCATTGTGAAGATATATAGGCTCCTTGGCAGGTTCAGGGTAGATGGCTTTGACAGACATATCAACCTCTGGTAAGGAGATGAGATGATTGCGCGCAGAGGGCTGATAGTTGACAGAAGAGTGAAGCTTGATGAGGCGCATCACCCA
The DNA here is from genome assembly GCF_018294505.1 of Triticum aestivum. NCBI lineage: Eukaryota > Viridiplantae > Streptophyta > Magnoliopsida > Poales > Poaceae > Triticum > Triticum aestivum. The sequence goes on from NC_057814.1 coordinate 243,517,571, forward strand.
TGGAGCATAAAACTTCAGACCAAATAGATCAAAGCCAGATGCAGGAAGTTACCTGATGAAGAAATCCTGAGCATTGAAGCTAATGCCATTGAGGATATAGAAAACCAATGTCTTCATTGCTCCTTCAAGCTTCGCTGCAGGAGAATGTCCTTTGACAGGCCATAGAGTTCACCTGATGATATGATAAATGGTGCGGGGCAGATACTCTAGGTCTTCAACAAAGAATTCCGTTGGATATTCAGCATCTCTTGGAAGTGGCTTCATCATGCTGAGCATTTGACTCATGTTCGGCTCAGGCTTCTGGAATATGCTCTCCAAAGCATTGCCGTGAAGCTGACAACCAGGTTCATAGAGATCACCTGGAGTGGGCAGGGAAGTAAGCTCAATTATGTCTTGGGCTTTGGCTTCATGGTGTACATCGCCTGTAATCCACTCAAGGACCCAAGTCTTCAGATCCCTGTTGTAGCCGCGAATGTGAAGAGTGGCATAAAATTGTAGCAGAAGCTCCTCATTCTAATTTTCTTTGTCAGTCACAAATTGCAGAAGGCCAGCATCTCTGAAGCAGTCTAGGGCTTCTTCCAAGCAGGGCAGGCCAGCAATGGCTTCGCAGTCTAGACGCATATGGGGAAAAATGCGCCCTTGATTGTATAAGACAGAAGAATAATAACTGCGCTGCCGATAGCTCCAGAACCGATTAGATGAAATTCTTGGCTTTGAATATGGGTTCTTGGCACTATCAAAGAGGGTGTTGTGTGCTTTGAAGCCATTCACATTGAACGATCCTGGCAAAGTCGCAATGCCTGAAACCTTGGCAGCCTAGGCTTTAGCATCTGGACCTGAGGCCTATGCTCCACATGGTAGTCAAATTTTGGTCCGGGAGCAGGAGGAGGAACCAGAATAGGGCATCGGACCATGACAGGTTGGCCGCGGTCAAATGCCATCTCAATAGTGTGAGGCCTTGGAGGCGGTACAGGAGCATTGGCATTGACATGGGCTTCAAGCTCCACAATGGCTTCAGGTGCAACATTAGCTTCAGGCACCATATTCACTTCAGGCGCCACATTAGCTTCAGCCATGACCACATCATTGGCTTCAGTAGTGCTGTTGGTGGCCACCTCAGTGTTTTCAACCTCCACTTGAGTAGCTGGAGGGTCGGGCACTGACTCTATTTCCTCGAGAACAACTTCTTGGTTGGTAGGGGGTGTGGCAACTCACTCTTCTTCTTGACGGGGTTCTTGGTGTTCTTCGGCTGATGCAGCCGGTATGTCTTCAGCAGCTTTGGCTTCAGACGCAGAGACATTCGCAGTTGGAGTGGCGTCAGGAAACACTTGTCGTGCTACTGAGTTGTTTTGCACTTCTCCTTCTGGAACGCTTGCCATGGAGACCTGTGTCCTAGGGCCTTTGCGAAGCCTGCGGAATGCGGGCGACGCCTTTGGAGATGGGGTGGTCTGCACCATGTAATTTTCATCATCAAGTACCGGAGTGGTGACTTGAGGAGGGGGAGTACTGGGTGTGTCTTGGCTTGGTGTGTTTTGGGGGTGATCAGCCCATGATGCATCCTGAGCAATTGGCGTCAAGGGACGACCAATGCTGATGAGTTTGCTGTTCGTGAGAACAGGCGATGATACTAGTTGGTGCTCTATCTGAGGAAGGACTTCATCATCATCTACATTCTCTTGGTGACCAATGTCTTTAGCTGGAATGTCTTCAGCTTCAGGAGCCTCTGTGGAAGCAGGCTCATGAAGTACTAGCTGACGCTCTTGGTTGGTGGATGCAGGACGAGCAACTGAGATGGGCTCGACAACAAGGGGCTCTGTGGGAGCAGCCCGATCTTTTCTTTGAAGACTTTGTCTTCCGCTTCTTGGTATGTGGTGCATCATCAGGGACATTCTTGTTCCTGCGCTTTCTAGCTTCGGCCTCAGCTGCCCTTGTCTTCTTCAGTTCCGAAGCAGCTGTGGGGACCTTGGGCTTCGAGCCTGTCATGCTGGCAGGGAAGACAATGCGAGGTGCTTCCCGCCCTGAAGCTTCAGCTTGGGCCACAGCAAGCTTCTTCCTTTTGGCAGCCAACTTGGGGTTGATGCCAGGACGCCCAAGTGCCTTGCGCTTTTCGGCTTCATTGTGGACTTGAACACATTTACTGGCGGAGAGTTTCATCCGCTCTCTTGATACTTTGGCTTCTTCACGTTTCTTGTGAAACTGCTCCTTGAGGTCATGCAGCATCTTCCTGAAGCTTTGAACATCAGCCACACTGAGATTGGCCATGTTCCTCTTGAATTGAGCTTTCTCATGATCAATCTTGTTTTTCAGTTCAACGATCTTCTGAGCCAGAGCCAGCTCATTAGCAATGGCACTGTGGAAAGAGGCACTGGTGCCAATTGGAAGCTCAAGATCATCGATGCTGATGCTTGGGTTTTCAAACCATTCATCAATGAAGTTATTCAAGATATCCACATCAAAGAGGGGCAGATCGTTGAAGATCTCTGCCTCTTGCTTGCTCTTTATCAGCAACTCAAGAGCATCATCGCCAAGATGTTCGTCACTTGACAGATCAATGGCTTCATTTTCTTTCCTCAGAACAGCAGCTGGGGTCAGTTCTTGTCTAGAACTCTGGATGGGCTTCTTCTTCTTTGCAGACTTCTCGGTCTTCTTGGAGATGCGAGAAAGATCTTTAGACTGCACACTTGCTTCACGAGGTGCAGTAGCCAGTGGCTTCGCACGCAAAGCTTTAGGTGCAGTAGAGGGCTTTGAAGCCTTTGTTCTCTTCAGCTTCTGTCGCTTAGGTGGAGCAGGTGCTTCATCAGTATCGGCGTCGTCATCAGAGTGCTCCACGGCTGCCCCCTGAACAACAATGTGAGTGAGGAGACCTTCGAGGTTGTAGAAGGGCCCGATGACATTGGGTTCAGCATCACGTGTGCCATCAGCCCGAGGAGCAGATGGACCGGGGTTGAAGTCGAGTCCAAATGCTTTCTTGTTTTTCACAGCAAAGTAATTGGCAAACTTGTAGTTGCGCTTGAACAGATTGTCATCATGACACCATAGCAGAGAAGATGGATCAGCATTCTCTGGCTGTGGTCCGCGAACCATGCAAGGATAGAAACCTTGATCAATGGCTTCAGTTCTAGACCTGGGTGGAAGATTTTTGAAGAGGATATCTCCCCATGGTCGCTTGATGGCATTCTTCTCCGCATACTCTGCAGTCACATATCTGTACAGAAACCATTGTTCAGCCCAATATCTGTGAATCCATTGGAGTCGAGTCTTGCGTTCGCCATAGGTTTCTTCAGGGCCTGTCTTGTATAATTCATACAAATCAGGTGGCAAATTTTGGATGTATTCCCATGGCACTGTCTGCCGCCCTTTCTTGCTGACTTTTCTGTGGCCATGAAGTTCAAACTGAATGGCTTCAGAACTTGCAAAGGATGCCATCTACTGGTCAGATAGGAACCGGCTTCAGGAGAATTGATGTGACGCCGTAAGAACTCTGCAAATGAATGCAGACTATCAGAACCAAGGGATTCTCCCACGGACATGTACCTGTGACAGCATTAGAGATGCGAGGGAAGGGGAAGAGCTCATATGCATTTTTAGATGATTTTGAAGATAAATCAGTTTGAAGACATTGACCTCATAGTGCGAAGACATTCACTTATTTGTTGTGAGTTGGTTCCGGATTTGTACGAATCCAAGAATAACTACAAGTGAGGAATCTAACTAGTTGTGAAGCATAAGTGAATATACTAGGCAGGATATGAGATGCAGAACAGGATAGATCCAATTTTGTAGGTTTAGAAACCACTTTTGTTGGAGAAGGATGGATCTATCGGATCAAAAAGGCAGTAAAAATTAAGCTTTAATTACCACGCGAAGAATTGCTAGACGGAGTGGAGTGGGAGGCCGAGCAGTTCAATCTCCTGTGCCCTAACTTGGCGACGGAAGACACCTATGGCGGCGGCAGAGGAGACGAGGTCCGCGGCCGGCGTGAAGATGGCGTCGGTGAGGTTGCGGCAGCTAAGCACTTTGTCGTCGGCGTCGTCGAGAGCTAGCGGTGGCGCTAGGGTTTGTGCAAGGTGGAAAGATGGGAGAAGGATTTTGACCGCTATGTGATGTGTATTTATAAGCAAAGGGACAACACAGCGCAATTACGCAGGTGCCCCTGGCGTTCACATCTGAGGGACACGTGGCAAACATGCAACACATTGGAAGTTGTTCCATGTTCCCAGGCATGCCTGGACTGTCGGGTGGTCGTTCCGGCTTTTCCGGGTTTCAGGCAATAAGGATATAGCATTTAAAACAGATTCAATTTTTGTCTCTATATCTTCTGCTGACAAGGACGCAGAGAAGACATTTGACAGTTTCAATAGAATGCATATGATTTGGATAGATGGAATTTGAGGTAGAAGCACAGAAGAGGTTAGGGTCCGATCACATCCACTTAGATCAAAAGATTCAAGCAAGAAGACATAGCTATAAGTGAATGTTGTAGAGGACAGAACACAAATATATGTATAAATCTGAATAAGACCAAATCAACGTTGTGAAGATAAACATGAAGTCAAATCAATGTTGAAGACAAATCAAATGCGAAGACTTGGCAAATGACATGCCAGATGAAACACTTCAAACAAAGATTTTTTGGTGGCGTTACCCACCGTATAGGAAGTATTAGACCCAGACACGGCGCACAATTATCGTGGCACTCTGAAGTCAAATTCCGCATTAATGTATTCACACTTAGAGTGTATGTCTTCATTGATTGAAGATATACTTTACTTCGTGTGTTGCACATCTAAGTCATCAACATGCATAAGTGTTAGGATATGTGTCCAATTATAGGACATTTGAGGATTCTAAGATATTTAGCTCACACTGCAACTTGCAAAACCTTTTCTCATCCAAGGGCTTTGTGAAGATATATGCCAATTGCTCTTCAGTGTTGACATGAATGATATCAATATCTTCCTTCATGACATGATCTCTGAGAAAGTGATGACGAATTTCAATGTGCTTTGTCTTCGAGTGTTGAACTGGGTTGTTGGCAATCTTGATGGCGCTTTGATTGTCGCAGTAGAGTGGTACTTGCTTCAGATGGATGCCATAGTCCTTGAGAGTCTGCTTCATCCATAGAAGCTGAGCGTAGCAAGATCCAGCAGCAATGTATTCAGATTCAGCAGTGGAGAGAGATACACAGTTCTGCTTCTTTGAAGACCAACAGACAAGTGATCGTCCCAGAAAGTGACATGTGCCTGAAGTGGACTTGCGATCAACCTTGTCACCAGCAATCAGCATCTTAGAATCCAACTAGATCAAACTCTGAGCCCTTTAGATACCATAATCCTAGTGTTGGGGTGCAAGCCAAATATCAAAGAATTCGCTTCACAGCTAAGTGATGCGATTCCTTTGGTGTCGCTTGGAATCGGGACACATGCAAACACTAAGCATGATATCTGGCCTAGATGCACATAAATAAAGTAAAGAACCAATCATGGAGCGGTATACCTTTTGATCGAACTCTTTACCATTGGCGTCAGGACCCAGATGACTTTTGGTTGGCATTGGCATCGTGTAACCTTTGCAATCTAGCATTCCAAACTTCTTCGGGCAATCTTTGAGGTATTTTTATTGAGATATGAATATGTCGTTGCTTTGCTGACGAATTTGAAGACCTAGGAAGAATATCAGCTCACCCATCATGGACATTTGATATTGCTCTTGCATCATGTGCCCAAACTCATCACTGTATTTCCGGTTAGTGCAGCTGAAGATAATGTCATCCACATAGATCTGGCACACAAACAGTTCTCCATCATAAGTCTTCGTGAAGAGAGTGGGATCCAGTGAACCAGGTTTGAAGCCTTTGCTCTTCAGGAAGTCTTTCAGTGTGTCATACCAAGCACGAGGGGCTTGTTTGAGGCCATACGGTGCCTTTTTGAGCTTGTATACCATATCAGGATGTTTTGGATCTTCAAATCCAGGTGGTTGTGCAACATACACTTCTTCTTCAATCTTGCCGTTGAGAAAAGCACTCTTCACATCCATTTCATACAGGAGGATGTTGTGATGGTTGGCATAGGCTAGCAGTATGCGAATGGCTTCAAGCCTAGCCACGGGAGCGACTGTTCCATCAAAGTCAATCCCTTCAACTTGAGTGTATCCTTGAGCAACGAGACAAGCCTTGTTTCTGACAACTTGACCATGCTCATCTTGTTTGTTACGATAGATCCACTTTGTACCTATGATATTGTGCTTGCGAGGGTCAGGACGCTTTACCAGTTCCCACACATTGTTCAGCTCGAACTGTTGAAGCTCTTCTTGCATAGCTTGAATCCATTCAGGTTCCATGAAGGCTTCAGCAACTTTCTTGGGTTCAGATATTGAGACAAATGCAAAATGCCCACAGGAATTTGCTAGTTGTGTTGCTCTTGAACGAGTGAGTGGACTAGGTGCATTGCTGCTATCAATTATCTTCTCAATCTGTACTTCATTTGCAACACGAGGATGAGCTAGACGAAGATTTCGCTCTTGCTGATCATTGTCTTCATTTTGAGCATTGACCTCAGGCTGAGCATTGTCTTCAGGTTGATTAGGCATAGAAATGATAAGTTCCTCTTCAGCCTGTGCCTCATAAGGTATGATTTCTCCAGTTCCCATAAGCTTGATTGATGCACTAGGAGGGACTTCATGTCGCACATTCGGCAGGTGCTCTCTTTGCGAGCCGTTAGTCTCATCGAACCGCACATCCACAGTTTCAACCACTTTATAGTGAAAGAGGTTGAAGACTCTGTAGGAGTGTGAATCCTTTCCGTAACCAAGCATAAAACCTTCATGTGCTTTCGGTGCAATTGAAGTGTGATGTGGATCCTTGATCCAGCACCTAGCACCAAATACTCTGAAGTAGCTTACATTTGGCTTCTTACCAGTCAGGAGCTCATAGGATGTCTTCTTCAGAATCTTGTGAAGATAGACACGGTTGATGACATGGCATGCAGTATCAATGGCTTCGGGCCAGAACTTCCTTGGTGTCTTGTATTCATCAAGCATCGTCCGAGCCATCTCAATGAGTGTCATGTTCTTGCGCTCCATGATGCCATTCTGCTGAGGTGTGTATGGAGCAGAGAACTCATCAGTGATGCCTAATGTATCAAGGTAAAGATCGAGGCCGGTGTTCTTGAACTCTGTGCCATTGTCACTTCTGATGTGCTTGATTTTGATGCCATAGTTTGTCATGGCACGATTGGCGAAGCGTCTGAAGACATCCTGCACTTCAGTCTTGTAGAGGATTATATGCAACCATGTATATCTTGAATAATCATCAACAATGATGAAGCCATAGAGGCAAGCAGTGGTAGTAAGAGTAGAGTAGTGAGTAGGGCCAAATAAGTCCATGTGAAGCAGCTCGAAGGGTTGAGATGTCGTCATGATTGTCTTCGAGGGATGCTTGGCCCTCGGCATCTTTCCAGCTTCGCAGGCACCACACAGATGATCCTTCTTGAACTTGACGCCCTCGATGCCTACGACGTGTTTCTTCTTCGTGGGAGTGTACAAATTCCTCATGCCAGCATGCCCTAGCCTCTGATGCCAGAGCCAACACTCTGAAGCTTTTGCTAGAATACATACGGCCAACTGTGGTCCTGCTGAGAAATCTACCATATACAGATCATCTTTTTGATACCCTTCAAAGACTAGAGACTTGTCAGATTCCATTAGAACAAGGCAACGATATTTTCCAAATATCACAATCATGTTCAAGTCACAAAGCATCGAAGCAGACATTAAGTTGAAACCAAGGGATTCAACAAGCATCACTTTATCCATGTGCTGATCCTTTGAGATTGCAACTCTACCTAGACCCAATACCTTGCTTTTACCAGTGTCAGGAAATGTGATGTGACTCTTGTCAGATGGACGTAAGGTTGAGTCCATGAGAAGACTTCGATCACCAGTCATATGATTAGTGAATCCACTGTCCATAATCCATTCTGAAGCATGAGGTGTCATACCCTATAGTGCAGTTAGGGGGATAGGCTTCACCAAGGGTATTGTGAAGCATAAACATTTGACGGACAAGCGGATTATGAAAGCTCAGATCAAGGTTAGGACTGATAGGATAATTGGCAAATGATTCAGGAACAAAATACATAGTAAGTCCATTTGGGCATTTTATCTTGGGCCCTACAAGATGTTTTAGGTCCCCAGCATAAGCATCAGACGCCTTTGATTTCCGGCTGGAGACCTTTCCCTGCAAAAGAGAGTTAAGATTTCTTAACCACCCACATTTTAAGGGGTGGCTTCGAAGCAATGAGTCTAAGTGCAGCATCTAAGAACTTCGACTTTGGAGCCCTAGCAAATAGCCTGGCAGGAGGTGAATAATACTCATATGAATAAGCAGAATAGTTCTTAGTCTTATGAACATAGCGGTTTGATGATACACACTCATATTCATGAGTCTGAGGGTGATTTTCCTACAAAACATTGGCGTTAGGGTGACTCTGGTGAGTCCTCTGTCTGTATGAAACCTTTGGACCATATGAAGCCTTTGGTCTGGGGTTTGTCTTCTTCCCTGGTGGTGTCATGATGACATTCACAGGAAGATTCTCAAGACACCTTTTGGGCACCCAGATCTTCTTCATAGGCGGTCCATTCCTGCAGTTAGTACCAATATACCTGGCAAACACTTCACCTTTCTGATTCTTAAACAATTTATAGTTTGCATCAAAGGATTCATCAATGATAATAGGGTCAGCACAAGTGAAGCCAGATAAGGTGGATGGGTCCACTGAAGGTCCCTTTGGAGCACCATGTGGTTTTGGGGTACTGCTCAGGCTTCCTGTAAGAACCATCAACATTCATTTTCCTCTCGAACCCAACATCCTCTTTCCTAGGGTTTTGGTTTAGAATCTTCTTTTTGAGGACATCACATAGTGTCTGATGCCCTTTGAGACTTTTGTACATCCCAGTCTCAAGCAATGTCTTCAGCCTGGCATTTTCATCAGCAATAGTAGTGGCATCCTCAGCAGAGGGGTTAGTTACCACATCAGCAGTTGAAGATATTGCAACAGTAGCAGTAGTGGAACATTCAGCAACAGAAGTAGCGTTATCACGCTCAAGGCATTTTAGACATGGTGGTTCAAATCCTTCCTGAGCGGGACTGATCTGTTGAGCGCGAAGTGACTCGTTCTCTTTTTGAAGATCTTCATGAGCCGCTCTCAATTTCTCAAGTTCTTGCTTCCTTTGAAGATAATCATAGGAAAGCTTTTCATGAGTTGTTGTGAGCGTTTCATGATGACTTTCAAGTTCCTCGTACTTAACATGAAGATTTTTGATGTCTTCAATTAAGGACTGAGATCGGGTCATTTCCGTGTCCAACAGGTCATCGCTTTTGTCTAACAGTTTTTGAATATGTTCCATAGCTTTCTGTTGTTAAGTTGCAATTTTAGCAAGTGTTTTGTAGCTAGGTTTGGATTCACAATCAGAGTCATCTTCACTTGATGTTTGAAAGTAAGCATCACGTGAGTTTACCTTGGCACCATGTGCCATGAAGCAGTAGGTGGGGCCAGAGTCGTCCTTGTATTTAGCATCAGCGTTGGTGACGGAGCCATTGTCTTCAGTATTGAAGATGGACTTGGCAACGTAGGCTGTAGCTAGAGCCAGACTTGCAACTGCAGAGTCAGACTCCTCCTCGGACTCCACCTCTGCCTCCTCAGAAGCAGACTCCTCCACTGAATCCATCTCCTTACCAAAAAAAGCACGAGCCTTGCCAGATGAGATCTTCTTGTGTGATGAAGACTTGGACGAAGACTTGGAAGAAGACTTTGAGGATTTCTTCTTCTTCTTGTCATCAGAATCATATTACTTGCTCTTCTTCTTCTAATTCTTGTTCTCATTGTCCCACTGAGGACACTCAAAGATGTAATGACCAGGTTTCTTACACTTGTGGCATGTTCTCTTCTTGTGGTCATGAGTAGAAGCTTCATCATTTCTCGAGCTGGATCTTGAAGACTTTCTGAAGCCTTTCTTCTTGGTGAATTTCTGGAACTTCTTCACAAGCATAGCAAGCTCCTTTCCAATGTCTTTAGGATCCCTAGAACTGCAGTCAGATTCTTCTTCAGATGAGGAAACAACCTTTGCCTTCAAAGCGCGAGTACGTCCATAGCTAGGACCATAGATATCTGTTTTCTCAGATAACTGGAACTCATGTGTGTTGAGCCTCTCAAGCATGTCAGACGGATCGAGAGTCCTGAAGTCAGGGCGTTCTTGGATCATCAAGGCTAGGGTATCAAACGAGCTGTCAAGTGATCTCAGGAGTGTCTTGACGACATACCAGAGGTCGACATCAATGGCTTCAAGATGCATACACATCTTATTCTTCCAGTAGGGCTAATCAGTGTCATCGAAGACAGGGCATGCAGCGGAGACTTTGATTATCCCTGCAGTTGACATAGCTAAAACTCCAGGTGGTTAAACCGAATCACACAGAACAAGGGAGCACCTTGCTCTGATACCAAATGAAAGTGCTAGTTATCGACTAGAGGGGGTGAATAGGCGATTTTTATGAAAGTCTTCAAAACACGGGGGCTTTGAAGACAAACGATAAAAATGAACCTATTGATATGCAGCGGAAGGTAGACTACACTAGACAAGCCATAGTCAAGTAAGTAATGAAGTGAAAGCACGAAGACTATTAGAAGCTAGGTAGTATAGATCAGGATGGAAGATAGTATGAAGCAAAACAACAATAGTCGTCACACAGTGAAGTCAAACAGATAAGGCAAGCATGCAAATGACTTCACGAAGACAACTATAAATAAGTGAGGGAGGAGATAGAACCAGTTGCTTGGTGAGGACAAGGATTTGTTGGACTAGTTCCAGTTGCTGTGACAACTGTACGTCTGGTTAGGGAGGCTGAGATTCAACTCAGGACACCGCGTCTTCACCTTATTCCCCTTGAGCTAAGGCACTTAGTCCTCGCCCAATCACTCTGGTAAGTCTTCAAGGTAGAATTCCAAACCTTCACAGACTTCGTTCACCGGCAATCCACAATGACTCTTGGATGCTCAGAACGCGATGCCTAACCGGCTGGAGGATTCACAGTCCTCAAGTGTAACAAGTCTTCAGGTCACGCGCATAGAAAGACTTCAGTGATGCCTAATACTCTTTGGCTCTGGGTGTTTTGGGCTTTGTCCTCGCAAGGATCTTTCTCTCAAAGGCTTCGAGGTGGGTTGCTCTCAAACGACAAAAGTCGTGCACTAACTCTGAGCAGCCACCAATTTATGGTGTAGGGGGTGGGCTATTTATAGCCACTAGGCAACCTCGCCTGATTTGTCTGAAATGACCCTGGGTCACTAAGGAACTGACACGTGTCCAACGGTTAGATTTCAAACACACGCGGCAGTTTGACTTGGGCTACAAGTAAAGCTGACTCATCTAGCTCTGGATAAGATTTGCTCTCATTGTCTTCGCTTGAAGACATAGGATCTGGTTGAGCATCACTTCAATCACTCTGACTCTATTCACTTGGACCCCACTTAATAGTACGGTGGTTCCTATGACTCAACAAACAAGAAAAGGAAACTACGAAACAGCTATGTCTTTGCACTCCATAGTCTTCACGTGAATATCTTCTCAAGTCATAATCTTCGTTCTGAATATCTTCACATACCACCATTGTCTTCAATGTCTTCACACATTTTGCGGGGTCATCTCTGGTAGGTAAACTGAATCAATGAGGGACTACTACTTGTGTTCTCCTGAAATTCTCACAAACACATTAGTCCCTCAACCAGGTTTCTCATCAATACTCCAAAACCAACTAGGGGTGGCACTAGATGCACTTACAGAAAGGCTTCAGCGCACCCTCTACCTGGCGCGCCAAATGTCGGATTACGGGTTCTGGCAAAACCCTTGAGGTTGGGACACTGGGGTGCGCACGAAGATCTCTCTCCCCCTCGCTCACACTCTCGCCACGATCTCAAGGCCTAGCTCGCCGAACCCACGAAACAAGGGACACAAGAGTTTATACTGGTTCGGGCCACCGATGTGGTGTAATACCCTACTCTAGTGTGGTGTGGTGGATTGCCTTGTAGGCTGAGGATGAACAAGTACAACGGAAGAACAACCTCCTGAGGAGAGGTGTTCTCGAGCTCTATGAGCTGGTGTGGTTGGTCTCGGGGGAATGGATCCGGTCCAAGATGAGTTTCCTCCTACGGTGGTGGCTAGTCCTATTTATAGAGGACCTGGTCCTCTTCCCAAATGTTTAGGCGGGAAGGGATCCCACAACAACCAATTTGAAGGGGGACAACTAGTACAAGCTATCCTGACAAAAGGTGGTATTTGCCTGCCAAAGGCTCTGGTGGTGACGGCGTCATGGGCTCCACAATGGCCTCCGTCTTGCCATCCTGCTGGTCTTGGTCTTGTTGCACCGATATGGAAACATTTGCCTGATGCCTCAGGACTCCTCGCCTGCACCTGCCCCTTTAGCACCAAAGAGGCAACTGGTACGCTACGCCCGCTGGCGCCCGCCTGGCCTTGGTCGTCATGGCTCACGTCACGGAAACATTACGAGGTGCTCCTCGCCTTGATCTCTCCGCTCCTCGCGAGCCAGCCTAGCGAGGCTGCCCCTGAGGAGGTCTTGTGTCGCCCGCCTCGCGAGGGTCCTGAGTGTTCGCTGAAGAAGATGGGCCGTGCCAGGCCGCTAATGGAGCCACGCCGTGGGCCGCAGGCAGGCAAGTCTGGGGACCCCCATTCCCAGAACGCCGACACATGTATAGAGCGAACGACGTAGACAATAAAAGCAACAAGCTTTATAGCAATAAGCTTCATCAAAGAAGCCCCCAGTTATAATGGGGTGTATACATTTAAAGATGTGCACCCCTAACAGTTCGGTTGATCCGAACATACCCTGGGATGTAAAAAAGGAAAAAATAAAGAAAAAGAAGAAAAGAAGGGGAGAAAAAAGGAGCCTAGTAAAAGAAAAATAGAAAAGGATGCGGCCGAACTATCCGTAGAATCGTCGGAGCCGAGCAGCATTCCATGGATTCGCCTCAATAGCTCCTCCTGTGAGAACTTCATCTATGATGAAGGGGCCCTCCCATTTAGTTTTGAGCTTATCCTTCTTCTTCTCCAGGAGACGCATGACGAGGTCGCCTACGTTGTATGGTTTGGCCCGCACTTCTCTGCTTTGGTACCGCCTGGCCTGTTGTTGATAAAATGTGGAACGGGCTTGTGCAATATCGCGCTCCTCTTCAAGGCCATCTAGGTCATCCTACCGGTCAAGCTCGGCTTCTCGTTCTTCGTACATGCGCACTCGAGGTGAGTCATGAATAATGTCGCAGGGCAACATGCTACCTCTTGAGCTTGCATTGGTTTTTCCCTTGATGAGGAAAGGGTGATGCAGCAAAGTAGCGTAAGTATTTCCCTCAGTTTTTGAGAACCAAGGTATCAATCAAGTAGGAGACTACACACAAGTTGCCTCGTACCTACACAAACAAATAAGAACCTTGCAAACAACGCGATAAAGGGGTTGTCAATCCCTTCACGGCCACTTGCAAAAGTGAGATCTGATAGAGATAATAAGATAAATATTTTGGTATTTTTATGATATAGATTGAAAGTAAAGATTGCAAAGTAAAAATAGATTGGAAACTTATATGATGGAGAACAGACCCGGGGGCCATAGGTTTCACTAGTGGCTTCTCTCAAGATAGCATAAGTATTATGGTGGGTGAACAAATTACTGTCGAGCAATCGATAGAAAAGTGCATAGTTATGGAATATCTAGGCATGATCATGTATATAGGCATCATGTCCGTGACAAGTAGACCGAAACGATTCTGCTTCTACTACTATTACTCCACACATCGACCGCTATCCAGCATGCATCTAGAGTATTAAGTTCATAAGAACAGAGTAACGCATTAGGCAAGATGACATGATGTAGAGGGATAAACTCAAGCAATATGATATAAACCCCATCTTTTTATCCTCGATGGCAACAATACAATACGTGCCTTGCTGCCCCTGCTGTCACTGGGAAAGGACACCGCAAGATTGAACCCAAAGCTAAGCACATCTCCCATTGCAAGAAAGATCAATCTAGTAGGCCAAACCAAACTGATAATTCGAAGAGACTTGCAAAGATAACCAATCATACATAAAGGAATTCGGAGGAGATTCAAATATTGTTCATAGATAATCTTGATCATAAACCCACAATTCATCGGATCTCGACAAACACACCGCAAAAAGAATTACATTGAATAGATCTCCAAGATAATCGAGGAGAACTTTGTATTGAGATCCAAAGAGAGAGAAGAAGCCATCTAGCCAATAACTATGGACCCGAAGGTCTGTGGTAAACTACTGACACATCATCGAAGAGGCTATGGTGTTGATATAGAAGCCCTCCGTGATCGATTCCCCCTCCGACGGGTACAGAAGGTTGCGGCGGTGGAAATAGGGTTTCATGGTGCTCCTGGATGTTTTCGGGGTATATGGGTATATATAGGAGGAAGAAGTAGGTCGGTGGAGCTGCGAGGGGCCCACGAGGGTGGGGGGCGCGCCTCCCTGCCTCATGGCCTCCTTGCTTCTTTCTTGACGTCCACTCCAAGTCCTCTGGATCACGTTTGTTCCAAAAATAACTCTCCTGAAGGTTTCATTCCGTTTGGACTCCGTTTGATATTCCTTTTCTGCGAAACACTGAAATAGGCAAAAAACAACAATTTGCACTGGGCCTTTGGTTAATAGGTTAGTCCCAAAATAATATAAAAGTTCTTAGTAAATACCATTAAACATCCAAAACAGATAATATAATAGCATGGAACAATCAAAAATTATAGATACGTTGGAGACGTATCACAAGACAGCTTCTGTGCCGTACACCATGAAGAAAGGTGTGTATCCGGTCGTTTGATTAGGCGTAGTCTGCAGCCTCCAGAGCAGGGAATCAAGTTCCTCAACCCAGTGCTTATCTGACTCCTGCAGAGAGCGCACCAGTCTAGTTTTAATGCCACTCATTATCAGGCCATTGGCCCGTTCAACCTGGCCGTTCGTTTGAGGGTGGTAGACGGATGCATAGTCGAGCTTAATGCCCAAGTTAGCACACCAGTTTTTCACCTCATCGGCTGTAAAATTGGAGCCATTATCAGTGATGATGTTGTGTGATACGTCTCCAACGTATCTATAATTTTTGATTGTTCCATGCTGTTATATCATCATTCTTGGATGTTTTATAGTCATTTTATGTCATTTTTTGGTACTAACCTATTGACATAGTGCCAAGTGCCAGTTGCTGTTTTTTGCATGTTTTTTACATCGCGGGAAATCAATATCAAACGGAGTCCAAACACCGCGAAACTTTTTGTGGATTTTTTATGGACCAGAAGACTCCTGATGGGCCAGAGCAGCACCTGGGGGGTGCTCCGAGCACTACTGGAATCAGCTTCTTTGCCGTCCGCCATAGCAGATGACAAAGGCATAGATCCCGGACGGCAAACATCTTTGCCGTCTGCCAGCGGACGGCAAACTATCCAGTTGAACACGTGCCAGCAAAGGCCTTTTTTGCCATCCACTTCCTGGAAACGGACGGCAAAGGATTGTGTCGTCCGCCATTCGAGGCCAGTAGACGGCAAAGACAACGGACGGTAGTGCGGTGGCGTGAGAACCGTTAGGGGGTTAACGGCGCTCTTTGCCGTCTGCCAGCGGACGGCAAAGAGTCAAAGCTCTTTGCCGTCCGCCGACAGACGGCAAAGAGTCAAAGCTCTTTGCCGTCCGCCGACAGACGGCAAAGAGCTCGGTTAGGAAGCACTGGGAAGCTACCACGTGTCCAGCTATGCCGTCTGCCAGCCGATGGCAAAGAGGTTTGAATCTTTGCCATCTGCTGGCAGACGGCATAGCTGGTCACTTTGCCGTCTGCCAGCAGATGGCAAAATGACCAAATATGCAGCCAGTGTTCCCAGTTTGCATAGGTGACTGCCACATGTCCTCTTTGCCGTCTGCAGACGGCAAAGAGGCTATATACCCCCTGTTTTTATTTAAATCCAATTAATTAGACATGGTTTCAAACACAGATATACATGCATACATATCCAACATATCCAACAGCATGTCCAACAACATATTTCATCAAATCCAACAACAAAGTTCAAAAAGTCCAACATATCCATATATACATAACCAGAAACAAGTTTCCAACAACATATCCATATAGACATACATATCCAAACAAGTTTTCTTAAACAACAAGGAAGCTCCAGAAGAATAGTACACTCCATGAATCCAAGCTTCCTCATGTAAAGCAAATCTGCAAATTGGGAAAGATGAAAGTTAGAAGAAGAAGAAGAAGACTAGTTAGAAGAAGAAGAAGAAGATTTTTTTCTTGTCTTTCTTTTTCTCCTCTCCTCTTCTTCATATTCTTCTTCTTCTAACTAAGGTAGGTAAAAATGCCATTTTATTGCTAAGCTAGGTAAAAATGCTAAGTGTAGGTCATTTTAGAGCTAAGCTAGGTAAATAGATCATTTTGGAGCTTAGTAAGGTTATTATGTCATTTTTGAGGAAAATAAGTTAAGTCTATATCATTTTGCAGGTAACAAAGATTATCATGACATTTTTGACCTAAGTATGCTAAGTATGTCATAAATGAACTGAATAAGCTAAGTATAGCTCATTTTTTTATCTAACTTAGGTAATTATGCCATTTAGGAGGAATATAAGCTAAGTATCCATTTGTAAAGCAAAACACTAGAGAAAACTTACCCTCATCATAACAAATGTGAGGAAGATCGCAACTAAGGTAACAATTGATCCAATGGCATAATGATACCAAGCCTCATTATCAATGGCATATTTTCTAATCTTCTTAAGCTTCAGGCGCATTGCATCCATCTTCAAGCGCATTGCATTCATCTTCATCTTGTGATCATTGGTGACATCGGCAACATACAACTCCAATGTCATCTTCTCTTCTTCAATTCTTTTAATTCTTTCTTTCAAATACTCATTTTCTTTTTCAACTAAATTTAACTTCTCGACAAGAGGGTCGGTTTCAAATTCCGGTTCACATACCTCCTAGATTCAAATATCTGTATGTCAACTTGATGGCCATAATTGTCATAAATGCGAAATGCAACAAATAGTTATGAAAGAGAATTTAACACATCCGAATCATAAAGCGGGCGAGGGCCGACGGGAACGGACATCAAGACCATGGCACTATGTATAAGAAACAATCATACAAAGTAAGAAAATTATACATACCAACTATATAAATCATACAATCATACAAATAACTATATAAATCAAGTACAACATAAAAATTTGAATACCTAATAATCACTATCGGTAATGACGTGCTCATCATCATCATTAATAAATCCATCATCATCATCACTATCGGTAATGACGTGCTCATCATCATCATTAATAAATGCATCATCATGTGCAAGGCCACCTTTACGTAATCGTTCAAGCATTGACAGGTCATCTGCAGCAGTAACTTCTTCTTCTTCCGGCTCTTCTTGTTCCGGCTCAGGGGTGAAGTCGGATTCACTATCGTTGTCTACTTCAATGTTCTGGGATGGAGTAGAGCGGTTCTTGAAACTTTTTTGGAAAGACGTGTTTCTTGGAAGAATTCTCCTTCGTCATATGTGTCTTGGTTAATGTGAGTTCATAATCCTCTTCATTGGGGGGAGGTGGTCTAACACGTGGCGGCACTTCATAAACGACATCCCAACCACTGAGATTTGGATCACTTTAACAGGCCCACGGTAGACAGAAAACTTGGGTTGCCTGTTGAGCCGTAATATAGACATCGGGAACATCCAAATGGGTGCTTTGTTTGATTTCGACTAGCCCTATATGTTCATGAGTCCTTCTAGTCTTCCTCAGCTGGAACCAATAACATCTGAAGACTACGACGTTTGGTGGGTTTTCACCATAGAATTGAAGTTCATAAATTGCTTCAACTCTTCCATAATACTCGATACCTCCTTCGCCGATAGCAAAGACACAACAATTTGTAGAATTTCGGTCGGCCATAGATAGCTCTTTGCCATAGGTACGAAAGTGATACTCGTTGATGTCGTATTTGTCAAATGAATGGACCTTATAGTCAAAACCATTAGCTACGTGTCTCAATTCGGCATCCATAATCTCTGAATTAGCCTACAAGTTTAATATGAAAGGATTGTTGCATTAGTCGCAAATTAACCAAAGAAATGAAAGGGTCTAATGGAAATTACCCTCTTTTTTGAACCAAGAGATGAAACCGGGATATTCGGCTCCTTGCTTTGCCAGAAGCTCATACTCTTCGACAGAATCCTTTTGGATCACCGCTCCATACGAGAATATGCCGACGTATCGAATGATCAAATATCCAGGAATAAGAGCAATTCAAAGGAATTAGAAGTTGCGAAACAATGTACCGGGAACTTACTCGATGTACGGCCGCACTTCTGTTAGGTTGTTGAAGAGATACAGCGAAATGGTCCGCCATTCTTCAACATCCAATGATACTGGTTTCCAACCATTTGCTGGTGCGAGATTCCCTTTGAATAGGCTGAGGTTGGATTGACCCTTTTTAGGGTCGTCAGCATTGTACCGAGGCTTCGGATTATGCAAATGACAATTTTTGGCTTCATAGTGTGCTGTCACGAAGTTTGCCGCCTCCTTAGTGATGAATGCCTCAGCCATCGAAGCTTCTTTTCTATGTTTATTTTTACATTTTGCTCAAAGCGTCTTCTGCATCCTCTCATTTGAGTAGCACCAACGATTTTGCACGGGCCCCCCAATCGTTCCTCGGTCGAGAGATGCAAAATGAAGTGTTGCATTGGATTAAAGAAGCTTGGCGGAAAGATCATCTCTAACTTGCAGATCAACTCCGGCGCCAACTGTTCCATTTCTTCTAGGAGGCCGGGCGATAGTTCTTTCGCACAAATAACATGGAAGAAATAGCTCAGCTCTGCCAGTACTAGCCATTCATCCTCAGGGATGAAGCCACGCAACATCACTCGCATTATCCGCTCAATCCATATGTGCCAATCATGACTTTTTAGACCAAATATTTTCAATTTTTGAAGACTCGCTCCCCTCTTTAGATTTGCTGCATACCCATCAGGGAACATCAACTGCATTTTCACCCACAAAATAATTTCCTTCATAGGTGGCCTTCCAAGATTGAACCCTGCCTTTCTCTTCGTCCAGTTCCCCTTTCCTTTCGGTTCTTTCATGTTTTGTAACGGTCTATCACATAGCTCCTCTTGATCGACTCCAGCCTTAGTATTATCCTTTGATTCCCCTCTATGGCGAACAATGTACCAAAAATGGCTTCGGCGATATTCTTTTCAGTGTGCATCACGTCGATGTTGTGTGGGCAAAGGAGGTCTTTGAAGTAAAGCAGATCCCAGAAGCATGTCTTGTGAGTCCAGGCGTGTTCCTTATTATACCCCTTGAAATACCCTGGATGCTCTGGATCTGGCTCAAGAGCGTTTAACAGATCTAGGGTCTGTTGGCCTGTCAACGTAGGTGGTGCAGAGTGTTTGACAACTCTACCTTTGATGAAATTCTTCTTGTCTTTCCTGAACTTATGGCGAGGATGTAGAAACGGTCTATGCAAGTCGAAGCAACTATACTTGTGCCCTGCCGTTAGCCAACAAAACTCAAGAGCTCCCTTGCATGTGGGGCACGGGAACCTTCCATGCACACACCAGCCAACGAATAGCGCATACGCCGGCAAGTCATGCGTCGAGTACATGTACTAGGCACGCATTATGAAGTTCTCTTTGCTAAAGGCATCGTATGTCTTGAACCCATTATCCCAAGCTTCTTGCAATTCGTCCTTAAGCGGCTGCATGTACACATTCATATTCTTCCCCGGATAGTTGGGCCCTGGAATTATCAACGTCAGGAAAATCTTCTTTCTTTGCATAATCTGCCGGGGGGAGATTGAGTGGAATGACAAACACGGGCCAACAGCTGTATGGGGTTGCCATCTGACCAAACACACTGAACCCATCTGTGCTGACGGCGACTCGAGGATGCCTTGGATCTGTCAATTTTTCCTTATGTAATGCATCGAAGCGCTTCCACGCTTCACCATCCAATGTGTGCACCATCATCACATTCCCATCTGCATCTAGTTCGGTTCTTTTGCCCGTTTTGTGCCATGTCATCTGTCTGGCCGTCTCTTTGACCATGAGAAGACGTTGAAGTCTTGGTATGATTGGCATATACCGAAGAACATTAACGGGTATTTTGGTCTGCGTCTTCTCACCCATACCGTTGTCTACCACAACATACCTGGAAGAATTGCAAATGGGACAATAGTTCAAGTCCTCATATTGAAGCCTAAATAAGACACATCCTTTCTCACAGGCATGTATCTTCTCATAGGGCATCTTAAGAGCACGGAGAATTTTGTTTCACTGGTATAGGTTTGGAGGTAGCACATGGCCTTTAGGTAGATATCGTCCGAATACTGTCATCATCGCGTCGTAGCATTCTCTACCCAAGTTGAATTGAGCCTTCAAAGCCATTATTTGTGAGATGGCATCCAGCTAACAAAGCTCAGTGTGCTCGTGGAGAGGACGTTTTGAGGACTCCAACATTTCAGTGAAGGCCTATGCAGATTCCTCCATCTCCTCCTCCGAGTTCCGAGCATCGTCAAAGTCTTGCACCATCTCTGCGGTCCCGGTACCATGCTCATCGGTGCGACGACAAACCACCTCGGCTCTAGCACGTTGGGTAGACTCACCATGTAATGTCCAGACTGTGTAACCAGGCGTAAAACCAAACTTCTGTAGGTCTTTACTCATATTAAGCTCGTCCCTCTTTTTATAGTTGTCGCAACGGGCACACGGGCACCATCTTAATTCCTGGCTATATGCAAATGCGGCTCTAACAAACCCCTTGGTTTTTGTTAAACATTCCTTGGTCCAAACTTTCTGACTAGTGTAACCGGTGTACATCCACGCATGATCACTCATATTGACTTCCTACTGGACACACAAGAAATATATACATAATTAAGCAAACCATATCCATCAGTTAATGGAGTTTGTCAGTTTTATTACGTCCATGCAACCTACACGCTAATAGGTAAAGATAGGTCCTAATCCCACCCGAGTATGTGTAGATTGGGTTCGTTTTCCCATGCTCTGCTCCGGATCCGACTCAAAATTTTGGCAGCACTTCCCCGCTGTTCTCCTGATACACGTCTCCGCAATAAGCAGAGAGGATGTGTACCCGGAGAACAACAGGGAGGCACTAACGAAATTCTGCATCGGATCCGGAGCAGAGCATATGGGAAAACAAACCCAATCTACACATACTCAGGTTGTCCATGGATAACGTTGGACAATTCGAAAGAATCACGGTTATAAATATGCAAATGCATGCATATTTATAGATGTAACCCTTTCGAACGGGAGACGCATAGTGGTTACACATACTGATGATTGACACCTATAGCTAGCAAGTTTCATCGGCACGAAGACTAGAACAGAGCAAATGAAGGGGGGAGGAGGAGATGTCATTTGTGCTCACCAACGAACGCAGGGGCGGAGCTCGTCGAACACTAGACCCTCGCAGCAACGAAATAACTGCACATTTAAATCCAAAGATGAGTAACATAGCGACCACCTAACCCACTCGTCCCCGGGTGAACTAAATAGCAACTACCATCGGTGCAATTTACATGAGGCGGCGGCATTGAACACTAGATCCACATCCCACAAGTGAAGCCGGCACCCGGTGTCCCGCAACAATAGTTCTGGTGGCCGATGACGGTCGAACACCTTCGCGAATTTTTCTGGCAGCCTCTGCGATGAGGATTAAAGCCAAGTTTTGAAATTTCAAACAACCAAACCGACTTGAGTCAGTTAGGGTGTTTCAAGTTTCAACACTTGCCTTTTAATCGTCATCGCAGAGGCTGCCAGGCAAATTTGCGATGGTGTTCGACCGCCATCGACGCCGAGAACAATTGCTTTGGGACGCCGAACGCCGGCCTCACTTGTGGGACGTGGATGTAATGTTCGATACCGACGGCCACATGTATCTCGCACCGATGATACTTGCTATTTAGGGTTCCATCGACACCGACCAACCCCTAGCTCCACCATCTATCCCCTCAGCAACCCTCTTCCTTTTTCCCTTTTTCCTCTTCTTCTACTTATTCTTCTTTTTTTCAATGTTTTCCTTCTAATTATCCAACCCTAAATCTGGTGTGGTGTCAGGGTGTCGTGGTGTGGACCCCTCCCTCCTCCTCCTCTTCCTCTTCTTCTTCATCTTCTTCTTCTTTCTTTCATCTTCTTCTTCTTCTTCTTTCTTCTTCTCCCTCCTCCTCTTCCTCCCTCCTCCTCCTTCTAGTCTTCTTCTTCTTCTAAACTAAAACTAAAACTAATCTAAAATAAACTGAACTAAAATAAACTAAAACTAAAACTAAAACTAAAACAGAAACTAAACTAAAAGAAACTAAAAAGGGGGGAAGACCTCACCTGCAGGGGATCGCTGGTGGAGGAGGCGCGGGGCGGCCGGTGGATGGGAGGGCGGCCGCTGGAGGAGGAGGCGGCCC